>NW_028255695.1:0-200674 GCF_964263255.1 Lissotriton vulgaris
AAGGTGAATGCAGTTGGAGTGCTGAGGAGGACGATGGAAGAGGTCAAGAGGCGCTGGAATGATGTGAAGCGCAAAACCAAGCAGACACTCGCCAACCGGAAGGCAGCAATGCAGACTGGAGGTGGGAGTCCAGTGCCACAGGAGGAGCTGGCCCCTGATCTGCCACTGGAAGACTACGGAGCATAACGAAGGCACCGTTAAGGTTGCACCGCAATGCTGATGCCTGGATCAGGTCGGAAGACCCCAGGGAACCCGTTGTGTTGCACATCCGGGCGGCACAGGAAGGTCCGCAGGTCAGGCGGACGTTGAGACTCACGACTGGAGGCACGGTGAGCGGTAAGCTTTGTCGAATCAAGCTTAGGGGGAGGTGGGAGCTGAGGTGAGGCCACTGGACCTGCAGGGCTCCCTCTGTCGGCGCCTCCCCCCTTCTCTTAACCAAGACCTACAGGATTGCCAGCGAGAGACTGGACCGGCCGACGTGACCCCATACCAACGCCCCCTATGATCCCTATGACCCCATCCCAGCAGTAAGACATTGTCGCTAAAAGGGATCTGTCGGACTCCCATTGGGAACTCATCGTGACACTTGGATGCGGTGGCCCCCCCCTCCCCGTCCAGGAGGACACGCACTGGGGAGGTGCACATTGCTCTACAACCGCGGCAAGACCCATTCAAACCAGGGACTTGGAACCACCCTCCCACACTGCGAACTAGAACGAACCAGGACCTGACGGCAGACGGGTGGGTACATCATGGGGAAGGAAGAGGCGGCCGCTCGGACTCTGTGACAAGGTACACTAGATTGCTATACCACGGCTCCTCCTGCTACGGAATCTGATGTCCAGGGACAGCGCTCAGACACGGAGCTCCTGATGGGTGCCATCCAGGCATCGCGAAACGACATACAGGCATCCAGGGCCGCCCTTGAAGTAAAGATCAGTGAGGTAGGATCGGAAGTTACCCTACTGCGACAGGATTTCCGTAACCTGATGGAGCGGGTGACCGCGGCGGAGACGCGGCTGGGAGAGGCAGAGGATACGCTCACCACACTAAAAAGAGACATGGCGAATCTTCAGGCATCCCACATGCAGCGCCAATGGAAGGTGGATGATCCGGAAAATAGAGCATGCGGCAACAATCTACGCTTCTTGAGATTTAGGGAAGGAATCGAAGGGAATAACATGCCGGCCTTCCTACACTTATGGCTACAAAAGACTCTCCCGACGGCACGTTTCTCTAATTGTTTTATCGTGTAAAGGGCGCACAGGGCCCATTTGGCAAAAATCCCGGAAGGGGCGAGACCCCAACCCGATTCCTTAACTTTGCAGATCGAGATCTCATCCTCAGAGAAGCTCGGAAGATGGGTGTAATTTGGTTTGAGAACACGACAATAATGATCTTCCCGGATTACAGTCAAGAAGTCCAGAGACAGAGGCGCTCCTTTGACATGGTGAAGGCAAAATTGAGGGACTTAAAAATACAATATATGTTGCTCTTCCCAGCAAAGCTAAAAGTTATTTACAAGGAAAAGTACTTCTTTGCACACCCCGACGACGCATGGCAATGGCTAGAGGAGCGGCCCCGGCGACAAGGACAGCTGGCAAAAAGGCGGGGGTTGCCAGATAAGCCACGGCCCGCGGAGACCACATGGGAACTACCGAAATCAGAGGTCGAGGGGTGCGAGAGGACGTAAGAGGCTAACGGTGACCCCGTATAAGAAGTTGACTCAGACAACTCGCTTGCGGAGCCACGCACCTTCTCCAGAGGCCAAGGGAAATGATGGCTCCAGGTTTCGCTGCCTGGAAAGGTCTGCCCACTCAGAGGAGGAGGAGGGCACAGCTGGAAACACCTCTGAGGATGAAGGCAATGATCCGCAGTCCATGCATCCGTAAATCGCAGAGATCCATGAGATGGAACAAGATCCGATCGGAGGGGACGGGACCTCACGGGATGCTACCCAAGACTCTCATTCGTGACTGTGGGGCGATATGGACATACGATTTCTGGCTCGGCTGGAAAACACGCAGGTTGATACAACCCCCTTTACAAATTTTCTTGGTGCAAGTTATGTGATGTAGTTAGCCTCTCTACACCCCCTTTTAGGTGGACAGGAATTTTGATTGCCCACGGACTATTGTCCGGGTGATAAGGGACTAGGGGTTTTATTAGGGTGGGCAATAGACCTCCTCTACCCAAGAGTCCAGGACAGTGTTGGTTATGGATGAGGAGCTGGCGGGAGGGAGAGGTAGGGAGGGGGTGGAGAGGGGCATTTTTTTACAGATCTATGGTTGTGGGGTTTTGAGTAATTGTGGTGGGTGGGACGAGGGAGGGGGGGAAGTTCGGGGAAAGGGGATTTGTTAAGCCAGACATGTTGAGCATCCACACACACGGCCCATCCACCCTGAGTGCAGGACAATGGCCCTGATTGACTCATAATGCACGACATGGCAAGAGATAACCGAACAGGGGAGAACAGGGTGTCAAGTGAGCTTCGGGTACTTACCTGGAATGTTAATGGCCTGGGCTGCAAGGTCAAGCGAGGACTGGCAAATTCCTACGTGAAGAGATCAGGGGCTGAGTTTATACTGCTGCAGGAGACACATCTACGGGACACGAACTGCATCTTTTTGCCACAAGGGCAATATAAAGTATTGGAGCATGCAGATTTCACATCCGGCTCAAGAGGAGTCGCGGTCCTAATTAAAGAGTATCTACTCATCAGTATAGCACAGACCTGGGTATACCCACTAGGGACATACGTGGGGGTACGAGGCCATTGGAATAGGAAGGAATACACATTCATATCAGCCTATGCCCCCCCAAACTCCAGGCAGCTACACTTAAGGGAGTAGGTGAAATACTTCTCAAACCATCAGACACAATCCAAGTACTAGGAGGGGACTTTAATGACGTGATGGATCCAGGGAGAGACAGGACAGGGGCTAGAGACAGGACTACTGGCCAGACTCTGTTGGCTGCCACTATGGAAACCGTAGGTTTGATTGACACATGGCGGTGGTTGCATCCAGACAGCAAGGAATATTCCTTTTATTCCGGGACGCATAGAGTATACTCTCGCCTTGACTATATCTTCATGGCCAGACTGGCGTTAAGCGTCACAGATGCGGCGGAATACCAGGCGCGGGGCATCTCGGACCACTCACCCCTAATACTCATGGTGGGAGGACGGAAAACGAACCGACACAGGGTCCTACGACTGTCGGCATGGGACCTCCAGAATGCCAACATACTGAGAGGCTTACGTGCCGACTTGAAGGTATATGTAGCAGAAAATGAAGGACAGTGGATTCCAGAGTGACGCTATGGGAGGCACTCAAAGTCGTATTGCGAGATAGGGCACAAGCTCGGTTGGCGGAAGATAGGAGAAAGGTGCATGCATAGGTACAGGCCTTGGAAGCCCAGATCCTTGCTTTAGAACAGGGGCACTTGATCACTAAAGACCTAGGAACACTCAGATGACTGTCAGACGTACGGGTCCAATACAAACACCTGGTAACGGGGAGGCAAAGGCTCAGGCACTGGCAACCCTGCACCACCTATACGATGTAGGAGATAAGTCACGGTGACTTTTGGCATGGCTGAGCAAGAAAGAGAGAGATGCGCAATGGGTTGAGATAGTGAGAGATAGCCAGGGAGGGTGGGTCAGGACAGATGCCCAGATAGCCAAAGCGTTTGCAGACTATTATGGGGCCTTTTACGAGGCCAGGCCATTAGGATAAAAGGACGATGCCATGAAGTATATGGCAAATATATAGACCTACCGATCTTAGGAAATGATGAGCAATGAGACCAAGAGGCGGACATCTCCTTAGAAGAGGTTAGGGAGGCTATTACCAAACTCCGGGCGGGAAAGGCGTCAGGCCCTAATGGCTTCCCAGCTTAATTTTTTTTTAAACTGCAGATCTTCTCAGTTCAGGCCCTAGTGGCTTCCCAGCGGAATTTTTATTTAAAACTGCAGATCTTCTGCAGTTTATTAGGCCTGTTTGTAGACACTGAGACCGAGGGAACCTTCCCGCTAGACCTCCGTCAGGCTACGATCATCCCGATTTTTAAGGGATGGATACCGCCCTATTTCCCTCCTTAACGTAGAGGCAAAACTCTTTCCTACAATACTGTCCCTCCGCCTTCGGCGGGTGATATCGGGACTGGTCCATCTGGATCAAACAGGATTTCTCCCCGAAAGGGCGACTCAGTACAACCTGAGGAGAACACATAATTGGGTCATGGAGGTGAGCAAAAGAGAGAGTCCACACTGGTTCCTCTCCCTCGATGCCGAGAAGGCATTCAACGCGGTACATTGGCCCTTCCTGGAAGGTGTGTTGGAACGCTTCGGATTTGGTCCCCAGTTCAGGAACAAGGTTAGCCTGCTATACACCAACCCTAGGGCGAGAGTGCGAGTCAATAGTACAGTGTCTGGAGACTTTCCTATACGGAGGGGCACCAGGCAGGGATGCCCCCTGTCTCCACTGCTGTTTGCCCTCTCTATAGAGATAATGGGGTGCGCGATCCGGCAAAATGAGAATATCCCGGGGTTTGGCATAGGGACATCGGACACATCCACGGAAAAACTTTCCCTATACGCGGATGATGTCCGACTGTATATAACCGCACCGGAGACGACAATACCTGCACTCTTCTCGGAACTTGAGTGCTATGGGGCGCATGCGGGCTACCAGATCAACTGGCAGAAATCGGTGCTGTATGGCCCCCAGAGACAGAATGAGGGACCTACGCTCCCAGACAGGTTTCAAACGACCAGGGAGGAATTTCCGTACCTCGGGGTGTTCATAACGACAGATAAGGTACTCTCTTTTGAGAGGAACATTCAACGGGTACTACGCAACTTTACGGAAGACGCGGCGCGATGGAAGCTGCTGCCCCTGACGCTCCTGGGCCGGATGGCAATGTTTAAAATGATTACGCTTCCACGATTCCTCTGCACCTTCCAAAATGAATACTTTCCGATGCAAGCTAAGGTGTTCACGGACATAAATGCGGAGCTCCGGACCTTCTTATGGCTGGGAAAGCGGCCCAGAGTGGCGTTATCGACACTACAAAGACACCAATATAATGGGGGTATCTACCTACCAGATCTGTAGGCCTACTATTGGGCAGAGCATCTAGTTGCTATTAATGAATGGCTGCATGCCGCAGCAGCCCACCCCACCTTCACACTAGAGAAGCATACCATGGAAGCACATACATGCCTACACTATCTATACGGGGGTAAAGGGAGGGCCAGACTGCTGCCGGCAAGAAGACTTACGCTAGGGATATGGACGAAGGCCACACAAGCAATAGGATGGGAACGTAGACTAACAAAACGAACCCCACTATGGAAATGCGCCTGGCTAAAGGAAATTAATAAATTAAAGGGGTTCAAGGGTTGAGACGCCATTGGCATGTCGACCCTGGGAGATGTAATGAAATGAGGGGTGCTGCAGTCATTCCACTCAATGCGCAAGGAATATGGGCTACAACACACAATATTTTAAATGGATGCAATTACGACACGCCTGGAGGGCAGAGGGGGCTTTGGCAGAGGCGCTTCCAGAATACGCCCCGTTAGAGGGACGCCTCCTACAAGAAAGGATTATTGGTAAGGCAGTATCCCTTACATACAACACAATAATGAATAACAGGCCAGACCAACTGGGAAAACTAAGGACAAAGTGGGAGCGAGAGGTGGGCGACATGGATGAAGTTGACTGGGGGGTGGTCCTGATGCACCCGAGGGAGGTGGCAGTTAAATCCCGCCTCCGGTTGATACAATTTAATGTCCTCTATAGAACCTATTATGATAGAGAGCGCCTGCACAGGATAGGGAAAATAACGGACCCGGGGTGCTTGAGCTGTGGCACTGGCATTGGGGACTTCTACCATACCATGTGGTCCTGCCCAAATGTCCAATTGTTCTGGGGCCGGAGCTGACGGAGCTAGGGGAAGTACTGGAGACCACCATACCGATAAACCCCAAGATCGCACTATTGGGAATGACGATTGATGTAGATCTGGCTAGACCATTGCTGATTTTCCTGGCACTGGCCTTAGTGGTGGCCAAGAGAGACGTGGCGCAGAAATGGGGATGGACCTCTACATGGCCGCAGAGAGGTTGACATATAAGGCGAGAGGATGTCCCAAAAAATTTGCCAGGGTTTGGGGCAAGTGGAGGCGCTATCATGGACTGGATGGAGGGGTCTGAGATATATGGAGGGTATGAACCCATGCTCCCCGAGAAGCAAATCAGGGTGGAGGAGCGGAGGCTATTAAGTGCAGAGAACTGGGGAGAAGGGCTACCTGCACTATTGAACATTTTGACATATGTTACTGATCCGGTGGAGGGAGATGTGGACGGGCGGGGGGGTGGGGAGCAACGTGTTCTGCTTGCTGTTGACATGCTGGATATTTACTTGTATGATGATAAAACCTAATACACAAGTTGTTAAAAAAAACCAATACATCTGCGGATAAACCATGCCCCAGACTCTAAACTCCCACCAAGAGCCGAATGTACCCAAGTATGCAGCATCTCAGCACTGTATAAGCACAGAAGTCAAAGGCACACCGCAGGAAAGGGATAAGGGGCAGCAAAATCAGAGCTGCAGGGACGACTCTTCAAAAATGCAGCACCCACACATAACATGCAGAGCACATCAACATTTATAACAATGTGGTACAAACCGCAACACGTCCACAACAGAACAGAGGACACAACTGGTACCGCTTGTGTGTAGAAACAGGCCAATCACATTTGGCATATGAGGGAAATGTGAGTTGATAATGTACAAGTACAAACACACATCAGTGATGTTGTCAAAAAGTCCACTGTCCCACATCAAATAGGCAGCTCCTCCCAAACAGTCATAATGCACCATGTCATGCAGTCTGTATGTATTAATGCACAATGCGTCAACATACTTGTGAATATAATGTTAAATTGCATCTCCCCTTCACATTGCAGAGGGAAAACCAACACCTCCTGCAGAGCAGACCGAACCTCTCTTCTCTGATGACGAAGAGGACCACCACACCTTTGACAACAACGCTCTCCAAGAATTAATTGACAGCTACGTCAACCCACCTCCAGGAGCAGGGCAGCCCAGCTACATCGATGAGACCCCACCCCTGCACAGACCACACAGCAGGCAGCACCCACCACCACGGCTGCCTCCCAGGACCCCTTTGAACAACACATGGCCTTCCAATGCAGTGTGTTGGAGTGCCAGGAGCAGATGGCTGAACAGGTGTGGGTGGGATTTGACTGCATGGCAGCAAAACTAGATGCCATACGTGGGAGTCTAAGTCCCATCAGGGACCACTCATAGTCCCTAATGGACACCCACAGTCTGCTCCATGCTCTCTTACGACCCATGGCTTACATTGCTGGAGTTCTGACTCAGAGAAAAGAACAACTGTCTAGTCAGAGTGGCTCCAGCGATGTCATCTGGGAGTTGAGACACATGGGGAGTATCATGGAGAACATGGAGCGGACGCAGGTGGAAACAGCGCCTGCCATGGCTGCACACCAGCAAGAGGTAGCTGGGTTCTTCCGTGACTTGCAGACCCTCCTCATGGCATTGCTGCCACAAGGCCTGGCGTGCAGGAATGCTGTTGCTACCACTCCATCCACATCTCCGCACCCTGAAGCGTCATTGCCACACAGTACTGGAGACAGAACACCACCACACACATGTGAGGCACATGAACAGCAGAGGATGAGGATGAATCTGTCTTAGTGGTAAGAAGAAGGCTGTAGCATTCATTTCCGCCATATGGCCTGTTTCTGCTTAATTCTGCCCTCAGCATCATCACCTTCCACTGTCCCCCGATGCACTCTGCGACACTCACCTTGTACCTCGACATGGAATGCCATATCCTGCTTGGTTACCAATGGACACAGCAATCAGACTCCGGTCTGAACTCTTTTTCTTCCGATGAACTTGTCATTCTGTAAAAGACTCTGGCTGGCCCTCCATGGGCTTACAATGTAAAGTAGGGTTTGAATGGCCCTGTACTGCTCTAGCTACAACACTCCACTGAATGTGCATTAAACATCATATTCACACAGATGTGTTATGTCTATGATCATTCAAGTGTGGAAGTATGGATGAATGTAGGGTCAGTGATTCCCCCTTATGTCCATGTTGCTCATGCTGTGGGTCACAGGGTGCAACATTAACGATACTACAACAGAGACACATTAGTTACTTGCTTGTTCAGCCCAGGATGGAACCACGCCCAGAGCCTTGTGGTCATAGTTCACATCTCTGCGCTGGACTGGCACACGCCAGGCCAGCTCACTTCACCTACGCTTATGGGGAGTGACAACACTACAATTCCCAGGTCTTCCCTGTAGTGATCTGCTGATCACAGGTCTAGTTGTCCGCATGCCACAGCCACTTCCTCACTGCTGGTTTACACCTGCATCACACCCATCCAGCACACACGTCACAGAACATGTGACCCTGCCAATAAAAAAGACCAGGCGCACATGCTGGACGTCATTTCCACTCTATCAGGGTGTATCCGTGTGGTTATTATTTATGCATGAGGGCCTAGGGCCCTACCACATCACATTCCCCACTGTCAGAGGTGACATGATGGCGTTCACACCACGAGACTCAATCATAAAGGGTCCATGACTTGCGGTGCACAGACTTGGTGGCACCAGATACACTGCCTCCGGCACAGGCACACCGCCACGGGGCGGTGATTTTTCGTGCACTGAGGTAGGGGCACCTAAAAGCTGAGCAGGTATGCAGCCTGCAATGATGCCCCGTCCTGGAGGTTCGGACTGGTAAGGTTTTGTGTGATCCCAGTTGGACCGCAGTGTAGGCCTGAGCCAGAGGGCAGAGCGGGCCTACCGCCATCTGGCATTGGCTCGAGGTTCACAGAGTTAGTGGCACCTAAATAGCTGAGCGGGTGTGCAGCCTGCGATGATGCTGTGTGCACTGATATTATCTATGCCATTACGAAATCAAGACCCAGAATCAAGTGTGCGACCTGGTGGCCCGCGTTGCAGAGCTGCATGATGTGGAGGCTGCCATGGTTGTGGGCCCCGGGCTTGGAGCTTGCACCGGCACGTGGTGGGCCCTCTTGGAGATTCGCCAGTGGCGGAAGGTGAGCAGTGAGGGCTGGGTGCACAGGGGTGGGCAATCACCACGGGGCGGCGGGAGGGACTTGGGTGCAGCAGCCTGTGTGCACAGGGGTGGGCAAGCAATGATGGCGTGTGCAATTTTATGGACTCTGCCATTCATGAATCTGGACTCTGTTTCAGATAAGGGACCTGGTGTACTGCAGTGTATACCGGCACATGGTTGGAGGCACACCCGTGGCAGCAGGTGAGAAGTGAGGCCTGGCTCAGCAGTGTTTGCACTTTCTCTCCCTCTCCCTCTCTTCCTTTCACAGTCTTTCTCTCTCCCTCTCTTTCTCCGTCTCTCTCTCCCTCTCTCTCTCCTTCTCTTTCTCTTTCTCTCTCCCTCTCCCTCTCTTCCTTTCACTGTCTCTCTCTCTCTCTCCCTCTCTCTCTGTCCTTTGATGAGCGCATGACTCACCTTCTTATCTTTCTTATCTTGATTTTTGTCTTGTAGGCTGTGACTTACGGATTGTCCTAAGAAGACCTGCAATGACTCTTCAAAATAGTTGTTTTGGGTTTAATCTGAATAAAACAATTTGTTTGGAAATTCAAAGATGACCTCACTTGAATGTTAAGTGTTGGAATTGTGCGACATCAAGCAAATTGTTTTGTTCGTGATTTCGTAAAGTTGATGTAACATATCGTTGTCCATGGGGGTGTTCCGGGGGGGGGCTTAAGGAGGGTCCTGGGGGTGGCGGCGGTGGGTGTTGTGGCCCTCTTGGGTGTCCGAGCTGCATAATCAGTAGTTCCATGGCATCTGTGGTTCTTCAGGTGTGGCTTTGGGCTGGGCTCCCTTTCATGGTGCAGGTTGTCGTCTGGCTTTACGCCAGGTAAGAGCAGTTGTTAATTCCCTGTTGCTAACAGGCCTTATTTGATGGTTTGTGATGTTATCGCCGATCTGGATGGTCTTTGAGAATGTTGCGAAGTGCTGTTGTTGTGGCCTTTTGCACAGGAACGCCTACTCTGCATATCATTAGCATCAGTTGCCGGTGTCATCTGTGGCGATTTTTTTTGCGACTGCTATCGCAGGAAATCTGTTATCAGCTGTTAGCACCAGCCTGTGAATAGGCGTATTTTTATCGCCACTTTGGCTGCGATAAAGTGGTGCTAACTCGGCGAGAAGTCCTTGAGAATATGCCCCATAGAGTATAAACTAGCTGAGCTTAGCCTATCATGCAATTTCTTTATGTAAAAGTATCTTAAAACGAAAGCTGAACAGTATCTTGGTTACAGACTTTTCAGCTGATATCTCTTCTTGCAGATACTTTGTCTCTGTCTTTTCAGATTTTGTTATGTTTGAAGTAACATAAAGAGCAACAGCTATGGATTTGTCCGCAACAAACTGAATATCTATTTTGCCATTCCACATTTTCAGAATGACAGGATTGTAGTCGTTGATATATTTTGAAACGTCTGTTCTCTTCAGATTGAGGTGTTTTTGGGATATTTTCATTTTCCATATAATCGTATTTCTGACTTCAGGCAAAAAACTGTTGACTCTTCCTTTGGAAATAACAGGCCTTGGAAATCCAAAATGACATTTAGTGTCAAATCTTCCATTTGTTCAGTACTTCGGCCACCAGTACTTCAAACATCTATGTGTTTGAAAACGCTGAACTTACTCTATTTAGCTCTTTTTCATCACTGTCTTTTGGGATGGAACTTGTAACATACTGCTCTATGAAAGAACCGTGTCTGTTCAAATTTCTGCTGCATCTTTGATCCACAACAACATATAAATATGAGGAGCACCTCTTGCTTGGCACTCTTTATGCCAAAGGAAATCAGTAACTTCTCCAGATGGATTTTTTGTTGCAGATGAATGCAAGTATGACTTGAAATCGGTAGTCAAAATACCTACAAACATTTGCAGGATCTAAAAAGCAAAGTTCTCCTGTAGTCTTCAGATTGATATTTTAGCTTGCTTCTCTCAAAAAGTTATGTACCTCATCCCATGCATAGTCTGCACTACTGAGGGTCATGAACCAAGTTGGTACACCTAAATTTCATAACATACAAATCAGTTCACCATGACGATGATACCAATATTCGGTTTGCCATCAAATTTATGAAACTGTATTCCAACTTCTCATCCTGTCCATGAATTTTGTTGACAACATCTCTTGCAGACATACTTTGTATATAAACACCTGTCTTAAGAATATGATTAACAGTGTACAACTGTCCAGACAAATCCCTTCCAAATAGCAGATGGAATATGTATGGAATACTTTGAAAAAATCTAGGGTCCTCAGAATATAATCTGGGCAACCTATACTCAGCTGCTGGTATTTGCACTGGACGGTCACCATATGATTCGCCTACTTCAGTTGGAAATAGTTGTGGAAAACAGTGAGTCTCCAAACATTCTCCCAGACACTCATTTGAGCTTCGTTGGCTTGTTTAATCTGGTATCGTTTAATGACATCTCCCATAACTTCTTTCAATCATAGCAATGTATTAAAATCAATAAAAGATGGTGCATGGCCAAGTTGTATAGCTTAAAGATGAAGGTTTATTAACCTTGTTCCAAGTTCAGAATAATGTGTTTTTTCATCAAGGCTGAAGGATACCATATATATCTAGGATATATCAGGAGCAGCATCCTTGTGCTCAGTCCATTCCTTCAACTAACACTTATCCAAACACAAACACTCTCAACATTCTAATGACCTCACACTGACTGAGCAGCAGGGACCTGGAACTCTGGGGAGGATGCATAGTGACCAATGCAAGTCATAACATATCTTCCCCTCTTGAGGAAACACTACAAAATATAAATAAAACAATAAACAAGTCACAGAGGTATTCCTTCTCAACAAACAACAAATCAAAAGGAAAAAAGATGCCACAATGCAAGGGTGCAGATAACCCAAAAACTGAAGACAACTACCAGTTCCCCTTACAACATATATGCTCCAATAGGACCAGCCAGTTACCCTCCATAAAACAACACTGAAAAGGGAAGAGGGCTTCTTCCACACTCTACTACATTGGGGTGTAACCATGTACCAACATCACCATACACCCAAACAGGACGGGGGCGTGGCCTGGAGCCGTCGATGGTGGACGTGTAGTTCTCCAGCTCCGTCCTAAGCCCTGAAAACAAGCTGATTATCCTGCACTCCCCTGCCTGCGACCCACCTGATCCCTCCACGGGTTGTCTCCGGAAGCGAGCGGCGTGAGGCGGTGCGATATAGCCCCTCTCGGACCACTCCTTTGGCGAGTTCCGGCGACGGAGCCTGTTGCGGCCTACGGGTCGAAGTGAAGCCCCGCCCTAAAGTGATTGGCCTGGCCGGCCTACCCCCAGCCTCCTTCGCGGTCCAGTCGGGACCTGGGATTGGACTTCTCCTGTGTTGCCGGCCGGAACTGCAGCGTGCGGTATGATGCCCCACCCTGACTGAGGCTCCACTACCCCCCGCTTGGTCGCTTCGCCACGGGCCGGCCGCCCTACTGCGAGGCCCCTTCGGGACGCGTGAGCACTCCCGGACCGTCCCCCCGCCCACCCACGAAGCTAGCGGGACTCCGGCATTCCGCCGCGGGGACAAGGACTGAAGAGCGGGTGGCACACACAATCCACTGCCAACACCGCGAGACCGGCTTCGCCTTGCACAGACTGCCAGCATCACAACGCGGATCGGCCCGACCTTGCTGATATCCGGGCGCCATCTTGCCATCACATCGGGGCTTGGTAGAGACCCTCGGGCCCTGGCAGTCTCGCCTCGCGTGCCCCCAGGCCGCCTGCCGGAGGCCCTGAAACGGACACGCAGCACAGAGTGGCACGCATTGGAGACACGCGGACCTCAGGTACAGGGTTCTAGAAAGGGAAAGGGAGCCACGTGCTTTGGCGCCTTATTACAGCGCTATAGCCCGACCTTTGCCGCGCTCCCGGCAGCTACGACAAGCTCACTCTGCAGTGGCCAGCACCCCACCACCTCTCCACCCCCACCGCCTCTACGGACCTGGGGTCATACCTGCCTGTGGAGACGCCGGAGGCGCACCGACCCACCCTACATTGACACCTTGCCTAGGTAGCCTACGCTGTCCCTGCCAGCCCTGAGATCTTCGCTACATCCGCCTCTACCCAGTACATAGTGGTCCTTCCATAACCACTGCCGGACACTCAAAGGGACTGCGGCGGTCTGCTGCATCTACTACAGCGCCACCCTGCTAACGAGATCCATGGGCAGACACAGGGGCAAACCTCAGGACCAGGGCGCTCAGACGGACGTGCAGTCCACGGGCTCTGACGACCCGCTGGCCTCCTCCAGCATGGACATCATCCCGCCGACCGGTAAAGGATCGCAAGACGCCAAGCTAGATCTTATCCTGAATGAAATACGCGCGACGCGCGAAGCGCTAGAATCGCGCATAGACAACATGGCGACTGGCCTGTCCCTACTGAAGGCTGACCATAAGAAGTTGGCGGATCGGGTGGCAGAGCAGAAAATAGCGCTAGATGACCTAATCCCGCAGCAGACGGAACACTCCACGAAATTGGAAAACGTAGAAAAGCAACTAAAGCAACTATGGGGTAGAGTGGACGATGCTGAAGGACGTGCCCGCCGCAACAACGTCCGCATCCTGGGCATTCCGGAGAGAAGTAAAGGGAGGGACCCCACGCAGTTTGTGGAGGATTGGCTACGGAAGCTGGTGGGCCAGAGAGACCTCACCGCCCTCTACAGTGTGGAACGGGCCCACAGGATGCCATCGCGGCCCCCACAACCAGGGGCACCCCCTCGTCCCCTGATCGCTCGTCTCCTCCACTTCAGAGACCGAGACACTGTCCTGCGAGCGGCCAGGGAGGAAGCGCTAATACGCTTCGAGGATAAGAATATATCGGTCTACCCTGATTTCACACCCACTGTGCAGAGGGCCAGGTCCAACTTCATGGGGGTGAAACGCAAATTGCGGGACAGGAACATGAAATATGCACTTTTGTTCCCTGCTCGGCTCAAAATCCTACATAACAGGTCCCATTTTTTCGACTCGCCTGAGGAAGCGGCAGAATGGATGGAGGTCACTCTGACCCTGCCGGCATCACAGGACCCATTCGCAAGACCACCGCAGTGACACCCACAGGGGCTCGCCAGGCCGACGGAACAACACACACAGCCCCAGCCATCATTCATCCCACGGAGCATCGGCGATGACGCATCCTCCTGGACGCCAGGCGGCGGACCACTCGTCATCATCCCCGCAACAACGTCTAACAGAGGAGGCACTGGCCGCCCACGACGCGGGAGCAACCGGAGACAGACTCACCGTCACCACCGACACCCACACTGAGGTGTCTGGTTCAGTTGACAGCTTGCAGCTCTTCTCGAAGATCACGGCCCAGATGGCAGAGGAGTTCTGAACCACGACACGATTGATCCTCTCCGGGTGGTAACGTATGACTAATCCCCTCCTTCACATATGGTGGGTTGAATGTGTAGGGGCCCATTGTATTGTGGGCTATCATGCCCACGCAGACCGTTCAGTGACAATCGAAGGAGGCCTACCACCCCCGGTATGCACACGAACTTGACTGACTTGTGCCCACGTTGGGCACCATGGTTTGGCTCCTGGGTACGTTGGCTCAGGGACCTTTTTGTTCAGGGGTTACATGTTTGCGAGACACTCTCACTTTTTAGCACAGCAGGACATGTGGGGTCACCCAATTGTTTCACATTGCCGCACCACACAGATGGTAATGGGACCTCTTAACAATTACCAATTGTGCACCTGGAACGTGCGTGGCATGGGATCAGTGCACAAACGACATAGAATCCTTGCACAACTCAACCGCAGGGGGACACAGATTGCTTGCTTGCAAGAGACACATTTGAACGCTGCTGAAGCGGTGAAATTGCGCAAGAAATGGAGAGGGCAGCTCTTTGCTACCTCATATTCTGCATTCTCAAGGGGGGCGGCGATTTGGCTCAGTGGCTCTCTTCCCTTCCAGGTGCTGGAGCAACGGATTGATCAGGAGGGTCGCTATGTATTTGTACGGGGACTGTTGGATGGGGAGGCGGTTGTCATTGGATGTGTGTACTCGCCTAACGCAAATCAGTCGGAATTTTTGTTAACTGTCAACGGGGTACTTGCAGGTTGGGCTGATCATCGCTGGATCATCGGGGGTGATTTCAATGCTGTACTTGATGTTATGCTAGATATATCACACCCCCCCTTAAAGGCTACCGAGAGCAGGAAACAGGCAGATGCGCTTACGAGTTGGGCTGAGGGCTGGGATTTGGCAGATGTGTGGCGCAGCATACACCCTCTGGAAAGGGAATACACTTTTTTCTCCCCTCCCCACCAGCTTCACACCAGAATTGACCATGTTTTCTGCTCCTGTTCCCTTACAGCGATGATTGTCCAGACCCAGCACATGGGGAAAACTCTATCGGACCATAGCCCCGTAGAGATTACATGGCAGTGGGGTAGGAGGCTGGCTCCCATTCCGACTTGGCGACTGTCTCCTGATCTCCTCGAGGATTCGGTCTTCCGGTCCTCCCTGTCCGACACTATAGACACCTACTTCTCCACGAATGCGAACACGGCCAGCTCCCGGCAGATAGAATGGGACACTTTCAAAGTCTGTCTTAGGGGGACTGCTATGACTACTAGGGTGGGAAGGAAGCGGGAGGTGATCAGCCAACTGAAGGAGGTGGAGGGCTCACTCGCGTCCCTAGAGAATGAAGCAGCGGGCACCAATGCTCCCTTTACACCACTGCAAGAGGCACATATTAGGCACGCGGAGCTACTGGAAGAACTGCGGCTTATAGACTATAGGGAATACACGAACAGGCAGCACACGCAGGCAGACCGAGCCGGTCCCCTACTAGCCCGCCTCCTACGGGACTCCCCGATCAGCCACCCCATTTTGAGGGTCTTGGACCAATCTGGCCGCTTGGCTACCACCCAAATAGGGATTAATACGGCGTTTAAGGACTATTACACCACGCTGTACAGTCCCCCATAGCCCTTATCAGAACCCGCGCTGGCGGCCTTCATGGAGGGTCTGGATCTCCCACAACTTTCTGCCAACCAGAACAAAGACTTGAAGCGTACTATTTCAGTGGCAGAAATTAGACAGGCGATATGAGCCCTTCTGAAGGGTAAGGCCCCCGGAACGGATGGCCTACCAGCTGAATTCTACGCGACATATATAGACCTCCTGGCCCCATGGTTACACACTGTTTATCTGGAAGCCCTACGTACAACCTCTCTACCGCAATCATCCATGCAAGCACTGATCACGTCCCTCTTGAAACCGGCCAAAGATGGTCTGCAGATGGCCGATTACAGACCCCTGTCCCTTCTCAATACTGATTCTAAAATATTGAGCAAGGTGCTGGCGTCGAGGCTCGTGCAGTATGTGCCTCAGCTGGTCCACCCAGATCAATGTGGTTTTGTAACGGGCCGTAATACGGCCATGAACCTTAGGCGCTTAGCCCAGCTCATGCTCGGAGACAATGTGGACACGGGCTCCGAAGGATGCATTTCTCTGGACTTAAAACAAGCTTTCGATTCCTTTAGATGGGACTATATGTTTGCCACCCTGACAAAATTTGGGATACCGCCCGAATTTCTCGCTTGGGTCAGATTGCTATACACCATCCCCACGGCCAGGGTGCGCACCTCCAATCAAATCTCAGGTCCCATAGCTATAGCAAGAGGCACCAGGCAGGGCTGCCCGCTCTCCCCTCTCCTCTTTGTCCTTGCCCTCGAACCATTGCTCTGTAGGCTCAGGTCGATGGCCCCCCGCTATGGCATACAACGGCATGGTACGGAACACATTGTATCTGCGTACGTGGATGATATTATATTATATCTTTGTGACCTGAGGGGCGTCTTGAGCCCAGTTTCCCAGGTTTTTGAGGATTTTAGAGAGATCTCTGGCCTCACCATCAGCAAGTCTAAGTCCTATGGGTTCACCTTTGCAGCCGCAGGCGGGTCGGCCCCCCTGCCTTTTGCCCCTCATGAATTCCAGATGGCGGAAACCACCTTCCGATACCTTGGGATACAGATATACAGAGAGGCGGGCATGATGATAGACGGCAACCTGGGGAGGGCCATCAGAACGCTGAAGTCACAAATTCAGTTCTGGCTAACATTGCCGCTCTCAATACCCGGCAGGGTGGCAATATCCAAGATGGTGATGCTCCCCCGTCTCATCTACTACTTCACCAATCTGCCATTCCAGATCCCAGCGGCGACATTTAAGACCCTCGACTCCCTACTCACCGAACTTGTGTGGGGACATGGCCGCAGGTGCATAGGTCTGGCCAAATTGCAGCTCCCCTCCAACTCCGGAGGCATGGGCTTACCGGACTTCAGAGCTTATAATTATGCATGTCAGCTAAAATGGCTAGCTTACTGGGTGGCGGGCCGCAATCTTCATGAGATTAATGTTTCAAAGGACGACCATTCTAAGGAGAGAGTGCACATCTTGCTCCTACCTGGCTCGGATCTACCTAGAAACGCCCCGCCACTTCTCAAGCTGGCGGTAACATACTGGCGGAAGGCATTAAAGTACACGTCCCCCGGGACACCTTATGCCCCCACGGTTCCACTATTGGGCATACCACTAGGCTCGGGCACACTCACGGCGACCTTGCTGGAGCCCTGGCATGACGCAGGTGTGACACACGTGGGTGACCTGTTTGCGGAGGGGCACCTATTATCTTTCGAAGACTTCAGAACTACGCAGGGCGTCCCCAGCGGCTCCTTTCTTCTGCACGCCGGACTCCGCCAATATATCGCACGCAAATGGTCGCCTGACGGGCGGGAGCCTGTTACAAACCCTCTCGTCACAATGCTCTACCTCATGGGAACGGGCGGCCATCTGACCAGGTGGCTCACAGCTAGCATCAAAACGGGGAGGGCACTAACACTGTCCCCACTGCGGGCGGCATGGGAAGTAGATATTGGAAGGCCGCTGCGAGACAAAGAGTGGGAGCGCATACTTCAGTTCCCCAGAAAAGTAGCTAGGAACCCCAAATACAAGTTCATCCAACTGATGTTACTACATAGAGCCTACCTGACTCCGCACCGCCTCCATGTGATGTTCCCTGCATCCAAGAGCAACTTCCCCCGATGCGATGCAGACGACGCATCACTGGTACATATGCTGTGGCAATGCCCTAGACTAGGGTATTTCTGGACCACTGTCCATGACTCACTCGAGAAGGCTGGTACTCTGCCCCGATCACCTACACTGGAACATACACTTCTAGGGCTGGGGCCATCAACACGCACCAGGACCGTGGCGACGCGCTTCTCAGATCTGGCCCTGTTGCTGGCGAAGCGTGCCATCACGATGAGATGGAAATCATCTAAACCGCCCAACCCTGACCTGTGGCGGGCGGAAGTAGTGCGCTGGGGTAAGGCTGAGGGTGAAGCACTACAGAGAGAGGAAAGTAGGGGCCTCCGAAAAACACCGATCTCACTGGAATGGTTTGACACGTTGGGGATATTTGAGGCTGGCAATGACGAGGATGAAGGAGATACAAGTGAATAGCCACTTGGGGTATCACTATGCCCCGATTCACTCTCCCATGCACAACCACTGTCTACGGTGCACTGCGATGGGATATGGGAGACCCCGACCCATCGATCACGCTACCCCACCCTATCTGTGTGTTCAACTTACACTACGTATCAATGCATTGGGGGTGACCCACTTGTCGATATTTCAATTATGTGCCTGTTGAGAGAGTGTCGGGTGGGATTTCCTAGGGGTGGAGGGTGGGATCAGGTGTGAACGGGGTTTGTTAGTTTGTTCTGGTTCATCGACAAAATGGAAAATCGAATTCACTATGTTTCTATATATGCTCTGAGCAAACGCATGCGTGTACCACCGGGATTAATACTGAGCTCGTATATATGAAAATGTATGCATATTACTGCTCTAAAAACTATGCTAATAAACAGATTTAAAAAAAAAAAATACACCCAAACAGGACCAGGGTTTCACCTACCCTCTACTGCATAAGGGTGTAACAATGTACCCCCTTTACATTAGGCTAAAGACTGTCACATAATTCTAACCCATAGAAAGGATGGTAACTACCTACCGAGCTTAACACATGCCCTCACATCTTAACCTCTTAAGAAGGGTAGTCAAAAACACACTTCACAACAATATCACTCAACACACTCTCCTCCTCCTGCATACTAAACAGGACATCGAAAAAGTATAATCATACAACCTTGGGCTAAACACATGCCTATACACCCTTAACCTCTTAGATAGGGTAGAATTGTGGTCTAAACATATGCCCCTACACCCTTAACCCCTAAGAAAGGGTAGAACCTTGGACTAAACACAAGTCCCTACGCTCTTAACCCCTTAGGAAGGGTGGAACATTGGCCAAACACATGCTTCTACACACTTGATCCCTTAGGAAAGACTGTAAAAGTTACACTTCACAGAAATGTCGTTCAAACCTAAAAAGAGCTTCTACACATATGCACCAGGAGCAAAATCATACTAACATTTAAATAGTCTTCATATCCAAAAAAGAATCACATTTAAAGAAAACAATCCTTTAGCAAGTGACATTAAAACACATAGATATCAAACACATTCTCTATCTGGCAAGTGACTAGTCCTTTACACAAGTGAGCGATCTCTAATCCAAAGTACTTCACAGATGCCAGACACCTCTCGTCACATATGGCTTCCCATGATAAACAGCACCCCACGCTGCCAGTTTTAAAAGCTACATAGGATCTCTGTAAGTGGACACACTCTCCAGGGCCATGTACAGCTACACAGCAGAAGAAAATGGCATTTAAAATAAGCACGAGTACCAGGACCCAAGAAATGTTGAAGTTAAAGCTGTGCACATCAGTGTAAGTGCTCTGTGGTCCTCGACCAATGAAGATGTTTTAATTTTTCCACTTCTGTCACCGCTCCTCACGATGACTAAAACCATGCTGCTCACGAGGTCAGTGTGGCTGTGAAAACGAAATAAGTCAACAGCAAGACACCAAAGCTTCACTAAGAAAGCATTGCCCAGGAAACACAGAGCAATGTCACAACAACTCTGCCCGATCCATCGGCTCTATTGTAGATTGTGCCGTCACCAGGGATACGACAGTGTGTTACTATGATGCATAAATGGCTTCCCGGTCTTCCCATACCGGATCCTCAAGGAGAGAATGGAAAGAGGAGAGCATGCTCACCTTTTCCGAAGTCGCTATTCATTGGTAAGCACATAACACTTGATGCCCGTATACACAGCTGCTTGCAGCGGAGTTTAAAACTTGACCTCCGCATGAACACGAAAGCCGCCTCACATAGTCACTCATCACAAGGGAGCCTCGCGGCCGATTGAAATGCAGCACCAGGGACATGCGCTGACCACCCCAAAGAAGCATGTTAAAGTTCAGTTGACCGCGTGACGTGAAGGTGGCGCATTACGTGGCTTACCAATCTTGTACTCCTCACGCCAGCATTACATTAGTTCACTTGCAGCATTTGCTGTAAATCATGGCTGTACATTTAATTCCTTATGCAACATGTTTCCCAGAGCTGGTACTTCCTATCTCGAGTGAAATCACACCGACCACTGTGCACAGTTGCAAACTATTTTAGATTTATTTTTATTTTCAATTCCAATTAAAGTTTCTTTTTTCAAAATCAAAGAATGTGAACTTTACAAATTCAGTTTCTACGAATCAATACAAATCAATACATTATCTTGTACATTCTGAAATGATTGTTAACATTTTTAAACTCTTTTGACAGCAGTACTAGTATTATAAGCAGGTAACAGCAAACAAGCATACCACATTTTTACAGACATATATATTCTGTTGTGCTTTTTCAAAAGAATCCCCGATGCATTTCGAGCCAGAAAATGGCTCTTTTTCCGGGGCCTGAAATCTGAACAAAATGAAACATATAATGAAAAAACAGTCCGTAACTAAGAGATAACTTATTGCAACAAAGACCCAAGCAAAGTGTAGAAAGACATGTCTTTGTATCTAAATTTTCCACAAGTTCCCAAAAAATTAAAAATATAGTGAACCGTCACTGGGCACTTTTGCAAAATGAAGGAGATTTCAATGGAATTTTTGCTCAAAAACCAATATTTGGGGTGGAGCTACGCTAGCAAGCAAGATGGCCGCATAAGCTCCCGGCTCCGCCGACCTCCGCCAGCAGCTCGTATATCCTGCAATCTATCCTGACCTCGCACCGGACTCCCGTGCACATGAGGTGTTCCTGATTCTTAAGGTGCAATCCCGAAATTTCAAGCTTCTCGGGTGACAAAGATATGCTGTGTTCCATTCTCGGCCTAACTCAGTGTGGAAGCCGGGGCCTCGATTTCTAGCCCATCCGGGTTAGAGTTGATCAACATCGGCCGCTGGACCTGAGCTGCGTCGGTCTCCCGGACTGGGATACAATTATTTCTCCGATTGGCTACTCTGTGAACTGTTTACATCGAGGACGCAACAGAGTGACGCACCGGTTGCTGTGGTCGGGGGTACGATGCCCGGAGACTCCGTTACCCTTCCGGGGTGGACGGGCTTGGCCCCTGCTAGCGACGACGGTGTTGATATTGCAAGGTAGAGAGCGTCCGCTGCTGTCATCGGCTCCGTGTGTGCCTGGTACCCCGGAGTAGTCGACCTCCGGGGTCCGGGTCCTGCTTCGTTGCTTCGTGAGAGGGAATGGAGGGGACGGACGGCACACCATCGCTGCAGACCGTAATGGCCGCCATTGGGGCACTCCATTCGCAGAACACCGTCATGTACCAGAAACTGTCTGTAACAGTGGACAATATCTGTCTGAGACCAGACAATAACATGTTTACAGCAAGCGGTGGTACCCGTGGAGTATTGTACGCCTGAATTTGAGGTCCCCGTGCGGAAGCCTGATTTCATATGCTTTGTTGACTCTTGTGTAACAGATAGCACGCTTGTGATCATCGTCAGCTTTCCCTGCTCGAACCCTATCCTGCCGAATATCACCATGGACAGTCTCAAGTGCCATAACAAGTTCCTCAGTGACTATCGGAGAGATTTGCCATCCTTTTTCACCTTTCCTTGCTTACCTTGTGGATATCGTGAACTTTTATCCTATTTTCGATCCGATTCCTCTGACTTGAACCTCTATGAACGCTTCGATTCCCCCATTGTGATTGTGGTCTGGATTATAAGGGCTCTTATAAAGAATCGTACTGGCCAGGGTTGAATCTGATTGTTACGGCTTGATAGAATATCTTGATCTGATGCCGGGATTGGGTCCTATAATGTAACAGGAGTCGGGTGGTTTTAATGTCCTCCCCCGGTTGGATTCCGTACTTTGCCTCATACTGTATTGGATATATTTGGGGGAGGTCGCTTATGACGGGGGGTGAGGGAGACCGGGAGTGAGTTTTCATTCTCCTCCTCCACTCACTTTCTTCCTTCTTTTAGGGTAAGTTTCTGGGCGAGAGGCACGCTGTTAATGGGGTAGGCCGTAGCCATTGCAGGGGTGCTGGGTGGGGGGGTTTTGTTATTTTGCCTTTGTTTTGTTCTATGGCCCCTTTTTCTTTCTTTCTCTCTCTTTTTAGGGTGTTCTTCTGGGCGACAGGCACGCTGCTAGTGGGGTAGGCTGTAGCCATTGCAGGGGTGCAGGGTTTGTTATTTTGCCTTTGTTTTGTTCTATGGCCCTTTTTTTTTTTTTTTTTTTCTTTCTTCTTGCAGTGTCCGGGAGCAGTGCTTTCAGTTTCATCCTGAAGTGTACAAGTGGGTGGGGTCTGGGGTGGGCGGCTACGAAGAGAGATCGGTTGTTTTGTTCTTCACCCTCATTGAGCTTACTAGCGCTTGCGTCTTTACTATTTCTTTAACTTGGTGCGTGACTACCTTCCTACACCTACCCGTATTTATTATACCTTCGAATGTGTGGCTCCGGATATCCTGTATCTTCTTCTTTATCTTGTCTTTGGGGGGGGGGTTAAATGTAAAATGAAACCTCATGAATATCCTTCGATCTGTACTATTTTCAATGCACCGTATATCCTTTACCGCTGCCGGACCTCAGGGTTGCCGGTTGAAGAGCTGTGTTATTGGAACTCCTGATACATAACGTCTACATGTGGTGACCGGCCCCTGTGGTTGTAGACCTACTTCTGTAATTTTTGTTGAACGATATAATAAGGTCCAAAAATCTGAAAGAACTAATAAAAACAAAATTGAAACAGAAACAGATGTCATCCTATAAAGGGATGAAAAAATGCGGAAATTGCATACACTGCAATAATGTTATAGTTAGAACCAGCTTACATCATCCCCAGACAGGGAAAACCATACCATTGTTTCATAACACAGACTGTAATTCAAATACCCTGATCTACTACATAAAGTTCCCCTGCGGGAAACTTTATGTCGGTAAAACAGAGCGAAAATTAAAAGTGAGAATTACCGAACACAAAAGCACCATTAGAAATCAGTCAACTAAAAGTCCTCTAGCAGTGCACTGGAAGGAGGCTAAGCATAGCATAGCCCAATTACAGTTTTCAGCATTAGAAAAAGTTTACCATCTTGAAGGCACAGATCTTACAAGATCTCTCCTGCAGAGAGAGATATATTGGATAAAAAGGCTAGAAACTCAGGATCCAAAAGGGTTAAATGAAAAATTTGATTTTTCATGTTTTCTATGAGGATGTATATTGGCTTGTGCACCAATAGAAAATGTATGTTGTATTGGTTTTTCTGCAATGAGTTCATACCTTTCAATTCACACTCACTATTGTTTACACTACCGGGACACACTGCATGCTTTCAAAATATCTCTCTATAATTTTTTCGTTTTCTTTGCGCCGCCCACTTAGAGTATTTGAGCGTTGTTTATAAAGAACCGACTTTAATTTAATGCGATTTAGAAAAGGGGGTGGTGATGAACAGAGTGTCTGAGTTAAACAGACCACTCTTACCCAGTCAAAAGATCAGGGCTTGATCCATCACCGTTATTTATCTCACTGCCCCATCCCAGCTCAGAACCCAGACAGACCCTTGTTGTAAATATTTTTGTCCACCCTAAGCGTGGAAGGGTATTCTCAGATGTGAGACCCTTGCTCATTGCACCATCAGGATTCAAGCAAACCGGGCCGAAGACGGCTGTAATGCCAGAAACCGGTCCCCGGGAGCTTGTTTCCTTCCCAGTGTAAGAATTGGCTTTTGTAGTTTGGTTTGCCCTGTTCCCATCATGCACTGGGACAGGAACAGACTAATTTGCATACAGCCAGGTTCTGAAACTGGGATGGTGCAGTGAGCTAAAAAACGGTGTTGGATCTAGCCCTGATCTCTTGACTGGGTGAGAGCTTTCTGCTTAATTCAGAGACTCTGTCCCTCACCACCCCTTGTTGTAAATATTTTAATTTAATGCGGGTATGGCTCCCGATCACGTGACCATTGAATAGCCAGGAAGTATAGCCATGTTCGCCATTCAGTTGACGTTCTAGTCTTAGATCTACGGAAGTGAGAGAAGCGAGTGAGCTGATTGGGTTACAACTTCCCCCGAGATACGTAAAGACTGAAGCTCCGTTTGGGGATTAAGCAGCTTGTTTGGTACAGCGCGTGTTGAGCAGAGGAGCGAGTTAAAGGAGGTCTAAAGGTATGTGATAAGCCCGGGGGGGCTTTTTAGTTTACGGTTTGTGGACTGGTCCACTTTGAGATTAGGCTCACCGAGTTCGTGCATTTGTTGTTTTTTTAATAGATTCAGCAGTTGCAGACAGCGTATCACACAGACCAGTGATCTTTTCGAGGGTGAGTGTAGCTCTTCGAAGTGGTTTCGCACTTATTGTTTTTTTCATGGTTTCCGCATTGACTTATGTGGTTCATCTTTCTTGTTTTAGAGCAAGCACTATTAGCACCACAAGGAGGGTAAGGATCATTGTTAGTTTCATAGACCACGGATCATTTGGTGGAGTTTTTCTTCTTTTGTCACATTTCTCAATTTTGAGCACTAACACACTGACTACATGAACTCTTGGCCCCTTATCTGACGGACTGTTTTTTCATTATATGTTTCACTTTGTTCAGATTTCAGGCCCCGGAAGAAGAGCCATTTCTGGCTCGAAATGCATCGGGCATTCTTTTGAAAAAGCACAACAGAATATATATGTCTGTAAAAATGTGTTATGCTTGTTTGCTGTTACCTGCTTATAATACTAGTACTGCTGTCAAAAGAGTTTAAAAATGTTAACAATCATTTCAGAATGATGAAGATAATGTATTGATGTGTATTGATTCGTAGAAACTGAATTTGTAAAGTTCACATTCTTTGATTTTGAAAAAAGAAACTTTAATTGGAATTGGAATATAAAAATAAAACTAAAATAGTTTGCAACAGTGCACAGTGGTCGGGTGTAATTTCACTTGAGGTAGGAAGGTTCAGTATTAGGCACGTGAGGTCAAACGTGCCACCACCGTTGCACGCATTTGAGTATATTGAAAAATATTAGTTAAAGATATTGAAAATTTAGAACATTCATAGATTAAAAAGGTGTGCTTCTCCCTGATATTTCTCCCAGAGCTGGTATTACACAATTTGCTGCCAATTTACATAGGTCTGTCTATACCATTACAGATTCAAGGCAAAATTCAATTAAAAATTACACAGTCCAAAATGCCTGTGACATCAGTTGAGCAAAGCTGGTTCCTTTACACACTCTCAATCTGCTTCACACCTGTTCTAATGCCCTGGAATGTAGGCTGTCTGATGTAAATAGACACTGGTTGGGCTACGAAGCGCAATTCTTCCATGCAGGCTTCAATTGCTTTTTCTTTATAATCCTCAAGTTTTAACTGCAGTTCATCAAGTTTCTTCTAAAGTTCTTGCTCCTCCTCGCTTTTTGCCAGTTTTGCAATCAATAAAAGATGGTGTGTGGCCAAGTCGTATGGATTAAAGATGAAGGTTTACTAAGCTTGTTCTAAGTTACAGATAATGCCTCGCCAGGAGCAGCATCCTTGCTGCTCAGTTCATTCCTTCAACCGACACTCATCCAACCACAAACACTCTCAACATTCTAATGACCTCACTTACTGGCTGAGCAGCAGGGACCTGGAACTCTGGGCAGGATGCACAGCAACTAAGGCAAGTTACAACACAAATGCCAGTTGTTTCAACTCTATGCAATAATGTGTTCTCTTCATTAAAGAAAGGCTCAGTACTAGATGTATGTTTCCATTCTCCTTTGAAAATTTGGCAAAAGTTATTTCTATTAATAATCCTTTTGACATCTTTTCTTCATAGACAACACTGTTTTTTCCATTGTTCTCATTCTATTTAGTATCAGGATAAATACTTTAAGCCTCAGGGAAATACTTTATCTACTACACTTTCTATGTGCTCATTTTGCTTCCATGCTGCAGTTCTTCTCCTAAACTGCTTTATATTTCTTACCAAACTCTGTATTAACCTACTTCTAAACATTCTTCTTCTTATTTGTTAAAATTACTTCTGCCTTGCTGTCGGATGAGTTGTTTTCTTAACACATTTTCCACTTTGAACATGACTTACTCCTTTTCGTTTCTCAGTTGTTGTTAAAACTCCCTTCTTATTGACCTCATTTTCCACATTTTTCTAAATATGGTTTTAAGAAACACCTTAGTTCCCAAACCAGCAGTTATTTTTTTCCCTACTATGGTCCATCCATCATCTCCTTTTTTGTTCTTAGTTTGTTGCAGGTAGTACTGTTTCTTTTGGTTTTTCCTCCTCTGTTCATTTTTTGCCATTGTAAATTATTCTCTTCCAACACAAGTAGATATCTGAAAACAAAATACAATATACATTTCACATTACATACGCGAAGCAACTAAATGCCCAGATAATTCATTATATCAGTATTTCATTCCATTCCACATGTATTAAATATAACATCTCTACTCCCTCTCAAACTGTATGTCTTGCCTTGTAAGGACATACCACCCTTCTCTATGATCTGCCTACCCTAGGGGTCACTTATATGTAGAAAAAAAAGAAATGTAAGTGTTAGTAAGGGGTTTTAAATGCCTACTTGACCTGGTAGTAAAACTGCACACACAGGCTGTGCACTAGCAGGCCGCAAGTATGTTTGAAGGACTACTTATCTGGATAGGTGAGTTGGAGTGACACTACTTCAATACATATCCAAATAACTATATCAGTTCCTCTATGGGCATGTCACCAGATGTATAAGTAACTATCTCACTATATGACTGGCTGTCTTAGTAGTTTGGGTTTGTATATGTTTGTATATGTGTATGCAGGTAGCTATATGGATTGCTTACTGGCTTTATCAGTGAGTATATATGTATGTAACTGAGTGTGCAACTTGCTCTGTTACTGCTGGATATACAAGTGCTATAGGGGTATGTAAGTAAATGTGTAACTGTCTCTGTCGCTGTCTGACTGGGTGTTTGAGTGGCTCTATGCTTTTGTAAATAGGTATGTGAGTTGCAGAATGGCTGGGAGACTGGATGTATAACTGGGGGCACGGGTGTGTAACTCACTGAAACTTCAAAGTACTTGTCTAACCTTTTACGCACATAGCACCCTGCCCTATGGTCTACCTACGGCCTAGCTTAGGGAGACTTATATGTAGTAAAAGAAGTTTAAGGCTTAGCAACAAATTATTAATGCCAAGTCGCATGGCATTAAAACTACACAAACAGGCTCTGCAGTAGCAGCTCTAAGACATATTTAAAGGGCTACATGTATGGATGGGTGACTAGGTGACTAGGAGTTCAGTACTTGAGTACATATCTGAGTCAGTGTATTAGTCCCTCGGTGGGTGTGTCGCTGGATGTGCAAGTAACTATGTATGTGTGTTACTGGCTGTCTTAGTATCTCTATGTATCTGTATACATTTATGTAAGTGGTTATATGGATTACTTACTGGCTGTCTTAGTGAGTGCTGGGGTATGTAACTCTGTGTGCAACTAGCTTAGTTACTGTTGGATACATAAGAGCTGTGTGGGTGTGTGAGTGAATGTGTAAGTGCCTTTGTTGGTTTCTAACATGTTAGTGGCTTAATGCTTTTGTATATAGGTATGCGAGTTGCAGCATGGGTGGGAGACTGGATGTATAACAGGGCGTATGGGTCAGTAAGTGTATGTGTAACTCACTGATACTTCAAAGAACATGTCTCAGCTTTTAAGTGCATAGCACCCTACCCTATGGCCACCTTAGGGGTGAGTTATATGTAGAAAACGGGGGTTTAAGCCTTTTAAATGGCGGGCCCGAGACATGATTAAAGGGCTACTTGTCTGGAGGGGTGATTAAGAGTATCAGCACATGTGCACATATCAGAGTGAGTGTATTAGTCCCTCTGTGGGTGTGTCACTGGATGTGTAAGTAACTATCTTGTTGTGTGACTGGTTGTCTTAGGATCTCTGTGGGTCTGTATCAGTGTATGCAACTGGCTGTATGATTTGCTCACTGGCTCTATTAGTAAGTGCTGGGGTATGTAACTGTGTGCAACTAGGTATGTTACTGCTAGATACATAAGTACTGTGTGGGTATGTGACTGAATGTGTAAGCGCTTTTGTCTCTGTCTGACTGGGTATGACAGTGGCTCTATCGTTTGTAAATACACAGTTGAGTCACAGTATAGGTGGGAGACTAGATGTATATCTGCATGTATGAGTTTCTTAGTGTACATATAACTCACTGAAATTTGTAAGTACATGTCTTACCTTCTAAGCACATAGCAACCTGCCCTACCACCGACCTGCGAACTACCTTAGCTTTCACTTCTATGTAGTGCAAGGGGAGTTTAATGCTTGGCAAGGAGTTTTCAATGGCAAGTAGACCTGACAGTACAACTGCACACAGAGGCTCTGCACTAGAGTCCCAGCACATGTTGAACGGCCTACTTCACTGGACGGGTAACTAAGAGTGTCACTACTTGAAGACATATACATATCAAAATAGACGTATCAGTTCCTCTGTGGGTGTGTTACTGGATGTGTAAGTAAAATATGCCAGCATATGACTATCTCTCTCAGAATGTTTATGGGTCTGAAAAAGTGTATGGTACTGCCTGTAGAGATTGCTTATTGGCTGTTTTTGTGAGTGTGCAGGTGTGTAACTGTGTGTCTCTGTCACTGCTGCATACATAAGTAATCTGAGGTCATGTTACTAAACGTGCAAGTACCTCTGTCGGTCTCTGACTGGGTGAGTGACTGACTCTATGGTTTTATAAATAGGTACCTTAGCAGCTCCAGAGATGGCTGGCTGGATGTATAACTGGCTATATTAGTAAGTGTGTTTCTAACTCACTGAAACTTCAAACCACATTTTACTTTTTACTTTTTAAGCACATACCACACTGCCTTATAGACTGCCTAGAGCTTACCTTAGGGTTGTTTTATATGTAATAAAAGGAAACTTTAACAGTTAGCAAGGTGTTATAAATGTCAATTCAAGATAGCACTATAAACTGAACACTCAGGCTCTGTAGCAGCAGGCATAATACATATTTGAAGGGCTACTTCTCTGGTTTGCACAATCTGAGCTACAATTCCACCATTACTATTTAAATTACAGACACTGGGCACAGGTAGAGGACTAAACTACGGACTTACAAATAAATGTAATTTAAGTCAATGAAACCATATTTAGAAGACAAAAACATTCACTTTGCCACTATCTACCACTAATAAACTTTTCAGTCTCTTAATTCCAACTGAATGTCTCAGTGTGTAACTAGATTTGTTAGTGACTGTTTCATTATCTAAATGGGTATATAACTATATATGCATACATCAGTTACTGTACAAATGGGTGACTACTTGCATCAGTACATGACTTCGTATATAATTTAGTATATCAGTGCCTCTTTGGGTGTGTAACCGGATATGTACCTAACCTCCTACTTTCTTTCATATAACATACTTCAAAACTTAGTATATGTATATCCCCTTGTTAGATCAAAGAAATACAAGGATAATCAAATTGAAAGTATATGAATTGTAATATACAAAAATATAAGATTGTTGAATGGAGAGAAACATCTTATGAATATAGTAAGGAATGACTTGTTTTTATAGAAAAGAGAAAAAATATTTTTAAATGCAGAATAATTTTCTCTATGCACTAGCACTAAGGAAATGTACTGTGGCACTTAGCACTTTAACTAAGCCCTTATCACATTGGAATGAAATGTATTTACATTTTTTAGTCAGCGTATACAGAGAGGGTATAGAAATAGTTTATAAAGCATTATACATAAAAACTATAGGTGTTTACAAATGTACTTATTTACGTTTTGGACAAATCTATAAAGCAGTGATAATTATACTCTTTATTTAAAAGTTTAATGAAATGCTTATATACATGCACTTGTATGAAAAGCAAAATGAATTTCATTAGCAAAAGAAACCACTCTAAAATGGCACTCACTTTTATTGTAAAAATAAAGCTTAGATATGCATTGGGATTGTCCTTTGTTAATGTCTGTTTCATCAGGATGTGTATTTAAAGTTTAAAAATACAGCACTATGGATCGTGGATAAGGCCGCGTGAGACAGCTGGAACGCATGGATGCCATAATTTAAATAATTATGGAGTAAACTGACCCCCTTTGGAGTGCTGGATTATTTCCGTGTGTAAAAAAGAAATTGGTAATTAAATACGAAAAAGACGCAGCGGGCACCCTCGTGAGGTACCGGGTTTTTATGGACCCGGCGGTGCCAGGGGGAACAACCAAAGACCTCTTGAGTCCTTACTGTTTCGGACCACAGAAACACAGAGTCTTCAAGGTGATGTCAAGGATCGTATTTATTGGCTGCAACCAGTAACAGATATCCTAGAACTACAACAGCATGTAGGTTCTCAGGAGACTGCTCGTTTTTACAGAACCAGCCTCTTCTTTTTATACACAAAAATGAGCTTCAGGCAAGAATTCCTTGTTTTACAGTTAGTCATATAAATATTTCTACTATAAAGGAAAAGCAGAGTCATGATGACAATCCCACATTTCGGTTTATCCAGGTCATGATAGATTACCCGGTAAGGCCCAGAACTTTCATCAGATATCGATGGGCCCCTAATAAAATCGGGCACCTCCTCCTTGTAAAACAGATCATAAAGAAGAAACAGGGACAGGTGTGTGTGAGATTAGCCATTGCTTGTATGCGATGAACGGTTTATGACATGTTGTGCCTTGATACTAATCTTGCTCGGCCATTGGGATGGGGACTGCCCGAACAGGTTTGGCTTGAGGCAGTGGAGTCAGCTCGTCCAGGTCACAGAGGAGTCAGCAAAGGTATACGTGTCCTTTTAGATCGAATTCGGCTTTGGTCGTTTTGACTATGTAAGGGCAATCACAAAATGGATGCCGCTCACAAAATGGAACCCGAGGGTTCAAGACAGAAACTACTATTTCAGGGTGATTGCGTCACTCGATCGTGACGCAAATGCTTAGGCATAGTATCTCAGCCATTACCGATCTGCCGATACCAAATTCATCATGATACGATGATATTTTTGACACAAGTGTAGAGCTTTGGTACCATACAATAGCAGGGTCCAGAATTTCAGTACCAGAGACCCTCCTTTTGCCCTTATATAGGCAATGACCTATACTCATGCTAATCTGAGTCCAGGTCTGTATACATAAAGTCATTGAGATGCTGCTGTAGCATCATCCTATTGCTTAGTTCAACTCTTGATACAGGCTTCCTTACATATGATGTAGCACAGAGGCCACATATTGCAGGAGCGCACTGTACACACAGGCAGAACATGAACAGAATGGCTAAGACCATTCCAATGACTATTAGAATCTTCCATCCCCAGGCAGATATCAGTTCCCAGAACCACCCCATCAAGGACCAGTCTCCTTTGTCCACATAAATGGACTCAGATATTTTATGCAATTTGGAGATGGCCTGGTATACTGTCGGAGCGTTATCGGGGATGAAAATGCAGCAACTTGATTGGATCACTTTACATACCCCACCACGGTCTGCAAGTATGACATCTAGGGCGACCCTGTTTTGAACAGTCATAAGGCGGTCCGACTGGAGTTCTGCAGTCAAGTTACTAAGGGCACCAGCCGTTTCAATCACGGTGGATTCAACTACCCTTGTTAACTGGCGAATGTTCCTGCTGTTCACCATAGGCCCCCAAAACGGCAGAAAACCCTTTGCGAAATCCCCAAACTCCTGTTCTGCAGTGTCGTCTTCACTCACGACACCCCTAACTGTCCTTGTCCTATGGTAATCTGCCTCGGCCGTGTAGGTGGGTGGCAACAGGAACGAGATAAAACATGTGCCCGAAAAGTCAGGGGACAGCCATGTGTATGCTCTATCATGGCAGATGAAGTAGGTACCCTTAGCTGCTAGGAACGAAGGGGAGGTCTGAGACGAGAAGACGTAAGTTTCAGTACAAACACTCTTCCCTAGCTGAGATTTGGGGTTTTTGCCATTTCTCTGCAGACATAGGTGACCCTGATGGGGTACTATCCAAATTGGGGAGGATTTCTTTGCTCGTTGGCTCTCACTCAAGAAGATTCCATATTTCGTTATATTCCATCTACTGTAAGCTTTCAGTTCGTCTCTGGGAATCGTTCTATACGTGTCCATATCTCTGCTCATATTTCTGATTCCCGCCACTAGTGCCTTGTTGCTCGAGTTGCTTCCTGTAGATCGTGGGGGATATGGTTCGATGGCAAATAGGAGCATTGTTTGAAATGCCCACAAAGAACCATAGTAGCTAAATCGCAGGACAAAATATGGGATACCTTTATCTGTCGTGTGTGGCATAAGTCCACATACCCAACAATTTGTCGTGTTCATTACAAACTGGTGTTGGTGTAAGAGCTGAACAAATGAGTTATTTATAAATTCTAATCTTCTGGCAGATTCGTGTTTAGGTAGAGGGTGAAAAGAGTGCGAGGAAACAGTAGGAGGAGGTGTGGGCTGTGTGGTGTGTGTAAATGATACTCGAAAGTGAATAAAGCATAGCCTATTAAAAACATCATTATACTACACAACATGAAAAGGCATATTATTAAAAATCGTGTTTTTGCCATCACAGTGCATATTCTGGTTTCAAAGTTCGTGGATCTGGCAGGTCTCTCCATCTTGGGAAACTCCATCCTCTAAGTTGCTGCCCGCGGCGGTAGGGTGATTCTGCTAAGGAGTGCTTCTGTCAGCCCGGGGCAACTCCCTTAGACCAACCAGAACTGTTGACCTAACCGTCTCCAGCTGCACTCCAAAGACTGTGGCAACAGCGACCCTAGCAGCAGAACCGGATGGCGGTTCGAAAAACAAAAATGAGCAAGTTTCTTGGATGAGAGAGCTGCACAATCAAAACGAAAAAGAATTTATTTGTCCATAGTCATAGGTCTCGGCCTCAAATTATAACGATTTCTACCAGGTGTTGTGTGGTCCTGGAACAAGAGTTCAGGCTCAGTAGTGTTCAATCGAATTGACGGAGGCACAGCGTCTTGCAAAATGTTGTCGCTTTCCTTTTCAGAATAGTTCCTTTTAAACGAGCATCGCTAAAAGGTAGGAATCGAGGCACGGTCTCGACCTCAGAGTCAGCAATTCCCTCCTGGACCCACCCGTCATACGGAAGGGGCAGAGGGACCCTCTTGCAATGGTTTCCGTGCACCCAATGTTTCTTTCCTTCTACTCGGACGGCAGATCTGGTCGAGAGAAGTGTGGAAAATTAGAAAAATTGATGTACATAAACAGCGTTCATTTCCCTTTTCCCACTCCTCTCCCTGTAAGCACCATGAATACCATAAAATATCGACCGCATCACTCCGCCAGTAAAAGCCCGTACCCATATGTACGTGACAGCCACTCTAGGCACCATGGCCTTTTGCCCATTGGAATCCCCGGCTTTCCTCCTGCGCGTATCTTAAACCCCCTCTCACATGCATAGACCATGACACCCTCTCCCTCTGCACGACCCTGCTATGAAAGGCAACCCTCCTGCTTGACCCACGCAAACCCCCCATTTCCTCTTGAAGAGGCATCCTTCGTCTCAGCTGACATAACCCCCCCAGCTGTATCTGACTGCCCCTGTTCTCTCATGTACAGGTCACAAGACCTTTCTCTCTGTGCGACTCTGTCCCTGTGCACACCCTGGCTCCCCCCTCCTCCCTCACATGGACAAGTCATAAACCTTCCTCTTCTGCAAGACCCTGTCCTTGGGAGTCCCGGCCGCGCCTGACCAACACCTCCTTTCCTTTTATGAATAACCCCTCTGTTAGTAAACCCTCCCTCCGCGATGGACTGTCCACACATGTCCGAGGCCATCGCCTAAGCCGGAAGATACTGTTTATTGCCCCTTATGGTATGGAGTCACTCCTCTTCAAAGAACCCACTATTGATCCTGGCTTCCCCACCCCTTGGGATACGATCAGGCGCACATCTCCTAATAATCAGCGGAACACTCAGCTGCGTCATTGCCCCCTCCCTTATCTACAGTTCAAGGGTCTCTATTGATAACATATGTGGGGTAGGATTGACACGAGAATTATAGGGATGTCTTTTCTTTGTGTCACAATGTCCTGATTGTAATGCCAAGTGTTTTGTAAGGTATAAAAGAAGATGTCTCAGCTCACTTGTTAGAGCACCTCCCGAAAGACACTGTGTTTCGTGTCCGAAATGACAGGCTCTCCTCATGAGTAATAAACTCTGTTCTTGATTCCTGCTTCCAGCGCCCGTCTCTTTATTTGGTAATCATTCAGAATGGGAACTAAGAGGCGTCTTGCGCCAGCAGCCCGGGCATCGAGGGTAATTTGGGCTCACCTTTTACAGAAGGACTAGATGAGGGCCGGTCCATCGGGGCTGGTCATTCTTTGTCCATTGGAAATTCTTGACCAGCCCATATGATCCAGGATCGATGGGATGCCCTGGAGCGTCAGAGGCCTGAGGTAGAATGCCGTGGACCTGTTGGTGTAAAACACGCAATTTAGCCGCAATTCATACAGATAATCAAGCAGTACAGGATGCTCTATTTCACTAAACCTGGTGGGCCTTGGCACTCCCCATATGTTGGCCGGAACACAATTTCATGTGGACTAAGTCCCACTCTAGAGTGAACAGTCATTCTTGTTGATAGGAGTGCCAAAGGCAGGGCGTCAGGGCGTCAGGCCATTTAAGACCTGTGCTTGCTTGAATTTTGGCCAGTTTCAATTTTAACGTGCCATTATAGCACTCTACTAATTCAGCTGACTGGGGGTGATTTGCAGCGTGGAACTTCTGTTGTATGCCTAGCCCTTCGCACACTCTCTTGATCACTCGACCCACAAATTCACTCCCATTATCACTCCAGACCATTCTAGGCATTCCAAACCTAGGGAAGAACTCTTTGACAAGGGCTTTGGCTGTGGATAAGGCAGTGTTGTCCTTAAGGGGATACGCTTCCACCCACCTGGAAAAGGCACAAACAACAACGAGTACATATTTTAAATTGTTGCACCTTTCCATGTGGATGAAATCTAGCTGCAAAACCTCGAACAGATACGTTGGAGGCGCAAAATGACCAGCTGGAGTTGGGGTTCCCCTACCAGGATTGTATTTCAGACACACCATACAGTTCTTGACCACATTCTCTGCACACTTAGGGATCCCACTATTCTGCCATACTGGGGCCAACAACTTACAGATCCCTTTCACACTGATGTGAGCCATTCCATGAGCCATTGTCACCACTGCAAGCACATACGCATTGGGTAACAGCCATCTCTGATGCTCTGACAATTCAATCCAACAACCGTTCGCATCCAATTTACCCTTACTTTCTCTCCATTCATTCAACTCTTTTTCCGTGGCTTCAGCTTGGATGGACTTCACACTCTCAATCGTATCATCACACATACCAATGTCACCAATCCATCTCGCAGGGCCTGCAACACACATTCGACTCATTACATTACTTGCAGTTTCTTTTGCAACTTCATCCGCAAACGCGTTTCCACGACCAACATCATTAGTGACCTTTTTGTGTGCACTGCATTTCACGATCGCAACTTGTAATGGCAAGGTCAGTGACTCGAGAAGCTCATTCACTAACTGACCATGCTGGATCTTAGTGCCATGCGAAGTCAGGAACCCACATTCACGCCACAATCGTCCAAAACTGTGAGCCACACCAAATGCATACTGGCTGTCCATGTACACATTCACTCGCTTTCCTTTTGCCAACACACATGCTCTTGTAAGTGCAATCAATTCTGCTGCTTGTGCTCAGTTGTGTGGGATACGTGCAGTTTCAACAATCGTATGCAAAGTTGTCACAGCATATGCTGTAGTCGTATCACCATTCGGCAACTTGAAACACGAACCATCAACCCATAAAGCATCATCACATTCAGGAAGAGGAGTGTCCTGTAAATCTATTCTCCCTCTTGTCTCTTCTTCTGTCCTAAAACAGCAGTCATGTTCTTCGACCTCATCTGTCTCTACTGGAATGGGCAACAACGTGGCTGGGTTTAGTGTGTCGCACCTCTTTATGTGTACATGACTTGCTAACAGTGTCAGCTCATAACTTGACAATCGAGCACTAGTTAAGTGCTGTGTCTTTGTTCTGTTTAACAAAATGTCTACTGCATGTGGGACCATGACGATTAACATATTATTCATCACTAACCCAGCAGACAGTAGAATACAAACAGCTGCTGCCGCAGTGGCTCTCAAGCAACTCGGCAACGCCTTAGCTACCGGATCTAAAGTCGCCGAAAAGTACGTGCATGGACGCTGTTTGTCCCCAAAAGACTGTGTCAGGACTGATAGTGCACAACCTTCTTTCTCATGGACATGCAATGTGAAAGGCTTACTGTAGTCGGGAGTACCCAACACAGGAGCCGAACACAATGCATCACGTAACTCGTAAAAACATTTCTGACACTCTTCAGACCACGGAATGGGTTTTGGTGTATCCTTGCGAGTTAATGCCACCAAAGATTCGGCCAACAAGGAATAATTCGGTATCCATTGCCTGCAATATGATGTAATGCCCAAGAAAGCACGCACTTCTCTCTGTGTCCTTGGGACACTCAATTTTGCAATTGCCTGAATCCTTTCTGGGGTCAGTTTCCTTCCCTCCTTCGATAAGAGGTGACCTAAGTAGGTCACTTCTTGTCGACAATATTGCAACTTTGAAAGAGAGACTTTGTGGTGCAGATCACATAAATGACGCAACAATGACAAAGTGGCTTGTTTGCAAATCTCCTCAGTATCTGCGGCGACCAGCAAATCATCGACGTACTGGATAAGAGTAGCGCCATCGGGTAAAACAATCGTGTCGAGCTGTGATTTCAGAGCCTGACTGAATATTGATGGACTTTCACAGTAGCCCTGAGGAGCGCGTTTGAAGCGGAAACTTCGGCCTCCTAAATTGAAGCCAAAAATATCTCTGCTCTCCTCGGCAATCGGGATGCTGAAGAAAGCATTCTTCAAGTCAATCACCGAGAACCAAGTGGCTGAAGCTGGAATCATATTATTTGACCAAGACAAGGGAACCCAAGGCGCAATATGCTAAGGACCATGGGTAGGTACTTTATTACAAAGACAGGGGTCCTTAGACAGAGAAACAATTAAGGGAAATGAATATAGACCAAATGGAACTATATTTTTGGGGAAATGTCCAGCCGGACAATTTATTACCCTGATACAAAATAGTCATAAAACAATAAAACACTGCGTGTGATAGAAGTGGGACACCAGCCGATGTCCGACTAACACACTAAGAAAACATACAACATGGAGGAAATAGCAGGCAATAGCAGGTCGAGGATTCAGCGCGCTGAATCCTCGTGCCTGCAAGAACTCCCATTGTGGATTTGCCGACTGCATTGCCAGACCCGGATATCGAAAGTATTTTCCTTTGGATCTCATTCAACCCCTGGATATCTTCCATGAGCATTATCGAATATTGCTCCCTGGGTAAAAAACACCCCCTCTCAATTTGAGTCTTACACAATTGTGAGACTTCTACAAATGTGTATTCTTAAGGCAATTACCCTCTGTCCTGAGGATGAACCGTTATTGTTTGTGGTTCGAAACGTCGTCGACACAATTACACTAAATGCATAGTTGATTTATACTTTTTTTTGCATATGTGTATGTTATAAATTTTCTGGTATATAATTTAAAATAATCAGATGACCTGCTATTGACTGCTATTTCCTCCATGTTGTATCTTTTCTTAGTGTGTTAGTCGGACATCGGCTGGTGTCCCACTTCTATCACACGCAGTGTTTTATTGTTTTATGACTATTTTGTATCAGGGTAATAAATTGTCCGGCTGGACATTTCCCCAAAAATATAGTTCCATTTGGTCTATATTCGTTTCCCTTAATTGTTTCTCTGTCTAAGGACCCCTGTCTTTGTAATGAAGCTGGAATCATAGTCAACAGGGCAGTGATATCAGGAACAACTGGAAACTGTGGCACAACAATCCTTTTCACTTCTCTAAGATCGATCACAAACCTATAGACAGGTGGTTGGGAAGGATCAGTACGCTTTAAAACCGGCAGAACAGGACTATTACAAATGTTGCCTGTTGTCTCTTCAATGACATCTTTCTCAATCAGATCATAAGTGATTGCTAACAACGCCTTTTCACATTCGCTAGAGATCTTGTATTGGGGAATACGTGGCAGCCTAACATTGGCTTTCAATGTTACAACATATGGCGCTATTTCCAAAAGACCCACATCATTAGAGCCAGTAACCCAAAGTATATCTGGAAGAGAAGACAATTCTGTCGGAAGTTTTTCCCTTGACAAATACATTGGAGAAACCACTTTCTTACCCAGTGTAAGTTGTACTCCCGAAGGAGAACAGTACAAAGTCGCATATAATCTCTTTAACAGATCCAATCCCAACAAGTTTTCGCCACAACCTGTTGTAAGAATGAGGGGTGCTTCTAATTCACATGGCCCAACAGAAAGAGACATAGGACTAGAGATCGGGTTCCTAACCGGGGCGCCAGAAAAACCTACTGAAACGTTTGTTTCGCCAGACAAAGGTGCGCCAGGGAGCTTCGAGTGCATAATAGAACTCTTTGTAGCACCAGTATCCAACAGAAAAGGCTCTGACACACCTGATGTAATCATCTCAACATAAGGTCCATTCTGATCTACTGGAACTGAAGCAACTCCCTGTCTTTGTCCATGGCTGTCCTAGCAATCATTACCCTCCATATTCTCATTTTCTGCATAGTAGTCATCAGCATAGTACTGAGCTGTCCTAGAAAACGCAATATTCTGCTGGTCAAAGCTATTCATAGAATTCTGAGGCGGGAAAGAAGGAGCATTCTGGGGGAAATTTCCACGACCCCTACCTCTAGGGGCTTGCTGAAAACCTCGACCTCTTGCACCAGAAACACCATTCATACGCCGTAACAAGACTGGACAACTACTTTTGAAATGACCCTCTTCCTTGCAATACGCACACTGATTCGGACCATACGGTAAAAGTGGTTGAGAAGACTCGTTTCTTTGCGCTACATCGGCTAAATTCATGATGCAGGAGCTGGAAGTCTGTGATAACTCCTTATAATACCCTGCAGGATTTTTACGGGGATCAGGCAATGTCTGTTTTAGAGCCAAAACATCAGATCTCTTCCAAGGAACATGAACCCACACACGCTGAAAATGCGGTGGAATGGCTGGATTAGCATTTGCGTCACCTTCCCTCCAAACTGGGGGAACCTCTCTCATGGGATACTGTCGCGCCTTTTTCCTACCTGGTGCGTCATGCTCAGATAGTGATCGAGTACTGCTCCCCTTACTCCTATAAGACAACAACGTTTCAACTGCTTGTTCAACGTCGGCACCCACAATCATGCCTTCCGCGAACTTGAACCGCACACGGAATAATTCAGGCATGTCGTGTTCTGGATTATTTCCCTCCAAATCTTCACAGAGATATAGACACATTTGTTCAAAAACATATCTCTGCGTAGATGCTTCCCACTGACGGAAGACTTCCATGACGGACTGAACGTCATATCTTACAGTATTGGTAACCCATTTACGCGCTAACTCATTCAGTACTTCTCTCTCTTGATAGTCAGGCAGTCGACTCCGCAACTGTCTTCATTCTGGGTTAGGGGTCGTTTTAGGCGACCCAAAGAAAGGTGAGAAAAGACCAGTGACAGTGTTTGCCACTCTCTGTCGAACAGAAGGAGAAACTGGCGGAAAGGTAGATACGCCAGAAAAGACAGGCTGGTGTAAAGCAGAGGTGGAGGCAGTAGCAGAGGGAATATTAGGATAAGCAGTTGGAGCAGTAAGCAAAGTCATAGGAAAGACAGATGGAGTAGGTAGCAAAGGCGCCGGACCTTGAGAGGGCTGCGCCGGAGGAGTAGAAACCAGCTGAAGAGGAGCTGGTGATTGTGGTGGAACCTGTGATCCAACAATAGGAGGTTGTACAACCAAAGCTTGCTGTGGTGCTGTAGCACTTTGCGCATATGGAGGTGGTGAACTCAATAGATGAGACATTAAAAGATCCTTATCAAGTTCGTCTTTTGATCCTCGTCCTTTACGTGGCAGAACTGGGTAGCATTTATCTACTGCTAACTTCCTACTTCTAAGCGTTTGTTCATTCTCTTGCTCTTCCTCATTATCCCTGAACGCAATGGCAGCCTGCACCATTGACATACCTCGTTTATTTTTCTTTGCTAATTTCATTTCTTTCTGTTTGGCTTCCTTGCGCCACAGGCGAAAAGAGTCAAACATCGCCGGCCGGGCTTTCTTCTTGAAAGGTTTTAAATCTAGATTATCCAAAATCTCAGTGTCAAAGCTACCATATTGGGGCCATTTTAAAACGCCATTGTTTCTGGTGTATCGGATCCATACTTCGTTGTATGTGATAGGGCTTACGCCATGCTTCACAAAGAGCTCATACGTTGGAGTTCCAATCGGACACGAGTCCTCCAAGCGGGAGTCCCTACTACAACCAAGATAAAACAAATTTCCAAGTCTGCTAAGACCAGGCATCTCCGCTCTCTAGTCTAGCTTCACACTTCAAAGGATTATCGAATACGATAGTCTCGTGAATACACGAGTCCCTCAGCTTTGGCGCTTGCAAGTTCCAAATCAAAGCTATCCCAAGGGATATCAAACTAAGAACCAAAACTAAGGACTGGGAGACGCTCCACTTATACTTAACTGAAGTATCGATGATCGATGACGTCACTAGAAGACTCGTCTATCGTTTCGCTCTACCAATCATCAAGGGTCCAAAACAGGGCGATAGTCAGGGCAGTAGTCCTTCGTAGCTGTCGGGATGCGGGGAACCTCACAGCAAAGACCTTCGGAACCACGTCGACATACAGGGGTCGCTGAAGTAGCTGGCCGTCCTCTGGAATTTTCACACAAAGCTCCTCACGAACCTCTGGCTTGGACCGATACCGCTTGATACCGCCCCGAGTTGGGCGCCAACTGAGGTACTGGGTTTTTATGGACCCGGCGGTGCCAGGGGGAACACCCAAAGACCTCTTGAGTCCTTCCTGTTTCGGACCACAGAAACTCAGAGTCTTCTAGGTGATGTCAAGGATCGTATTTATTGGCTGCAACCAGTAACAGATATCCTAGAAGTACAACAGCATGTAGGTTCTCAGGACACTGCTTGTTTTTACAGAACCAGCCTCTTCTTTTTATACACAAAAATGAGCTTCAGGCAAGAATTCCTTGTTTTACAGTTAGTCATATAAATATTTCTACTATAAAGGAAAAGCAGAGTCATGATGACAATCCCACATTTCGGTTTGTCCAGGTCATGATAGATTACCCGGCAAGGCCCAGAACTTTCATCAGATATCGACGGACCCCTAATAAAATCGGGCACCTCCTCCTTGTAAAACAGATCATAAAGAAGAAACAGGGACAGGTGTGTGTGAGATTAGCCATTGCTTGTATGTGATGAACGGTTTATGACATGTTGTGCCTTGATACTAATCTCACTCGGCCGTTGGGATGGGGACTGCCCGAACAGGTTTGGCTTGAGGCAGTGGAGTCAGCTCGCCCAGGTCACAGAGGAGTCAGCAAATTCAATTCAATTCAATTCAAATTAATTTATATAGAGCGCTACATACCCAGAGGGTCTCAAGGCGCTTGGGGAAGGGTGGGGAATTACTTGTCGAATATCCAGGTTTTAAGTTGCTTTCTGAATGCTAGGTGGTTCTGAGTGAGGCGAAGGTGTGTGGGAAGTGAGTTCCAGGTTTTGGCTGCCAAGTAGGAGAAGGATCTTCCTCCCATGGTGGTTTTGTTGATGCGAGGTATAGCAGCAAGGGCTTGGTGGGAGGAGCGTAGCTTGCGGGAGGGGGTGTAGAAGGAAAGTCGTGTGTTGAGGCATTCGGGTCCAAGTTCATAAAGTGCTTTGTGTGCGTGGGTTAGGAGGCGGAATGTTATCCTCTTATTGACGGGGAGCCAGTGGAGGTTTTTCAGGTGATCAGAAATGTGGTCTTACGCGGAATGTCTAGTATGAGTCTGGCTGATGCGTTCTGGATGCGTTGGAGTTTTTTCTGAAGTTTTGCGGTGGTGCCGGCGTATAGGGTGTTTCCGTAGTCCAAGCGTAGTCCGACCGTTTTTCTAGTTTCGGTGGGGATCCAGCGAAATGTTTTTTTGAGCATGCGAAGGATGTTGAAGCAAGATGATGAAACGGCGTTGACCTGTTTGGTCATCGAGAGTGAGGAGTCCAGAATGACGCCCAGGTTCCGTGCGTGGTCCGTCAGGATGGGTGCTTTTCCAAGGGACTCTGGCCACCATGAGTCGTCCCAGGCGGAGGGGCAGGTGCCTAGGATAAGGACTTCAGTTTTGTCGGAACTCAGTTTCAGGCGGCTGTGCTTCATCCACTCGGCTACTTCTTTCATTCCTTTATGTAAGTTTGTTTTGGCGGTGTTAGGGTCTTTGGTGAGTGAGAGGATCAGTTGAGTGTCATCAGCGTAGGAGATGATTTTGAGGTTGTGTTGGCGTGCGATGGCCGCGAGGGGGCTCATGTATACGTTGAAGAGGGTGGGGCTGAGTGGCACGCCGCAGATGACTTCAGTGGCCTCTGACTTGAATGGTGGGAGGCGGACTCTCTGGGTTCTTCCGGCGAGGAACGAGGTGATCCATTCCAGTGCTTTTCCTTGGATTCCGATGTTTCTGAGGCGTTGTAACAGGGTGCTATGACAGACTGTGTCGAAGGCTGCGGAGAGGTCGAGGAGGATGAGGGCGACTGTGTCTCCATTGTCCAGTAGAGTTAGAATGTCGTCTGTTGCTGCGATGAGTGCGGTCTCAGTACTGTGTTTGGCTCGGAAGCCAGATTGTGAGGAGTCTAGGGATTTGTTGGTTTCGAGGAAGGCGGCGAGCTGGTTGTTGACAGCCTTCTTGATGACTTTGGCTGGGAATGGAAGGAGTGAGATGGGGCGGTAGTTTTTGAGTTCGGTGGGGTCAGCTGTGGGTTTTTTCAAAAGGGCGCTGAGTTCGGCATGTTTCCAGATTTCCGGGAAGGTGGCGGAGTTAAAGGAGCAGTTGATGAGATCTCTGAGGTGGGGTGCAATGATGGAGTCAGCTTTGTTGAAGATGGGGTGAGGGCATGGGTCTGTGGGGGATCCTGAGTGGATGGAGTTCATTAGGCGAATGGTGTCCTCTGTGGAGATTGGGTTCCAGTCATTAAGGATGTTCAAGGGGGGTGAGGGTACGTCAGGAGTTGGGGTGGGCTGGTCTCCGGGTTGGTTGTCGAAGCTGTTGTGGATGTCTGCGATTTTGTCGTGGAAGAACGAAGCTAGGGAGTCGCAAAGGGCTTGAGAGGGAGTGTTGTCGTTGGAGTTGGCAGTGGGATTGGTAAACTCTTTGACGATGTTGAATAATTCCTTGCTGTTGTGGGCGTTGTTGTCAAGTCGGTCTTTGAGAGCGGCTTTCTTGGCAGTCCGGATCAGTTGGTGGTGTATACGGGTGGCGTTTTTGAAGGCGTCCCTGGTGCTGGTGTTAGGGTCTTTTTTCCAGGCCTTCTCAAGGGAGCGACAGAGTTTCTTGGATTTCTTAAGATCATCGTTGAACCAGGGGGCGTTATTTCTGCCTAGTTTGATTTGACGTTTTTTCAGGGGTGCAAGGTTGTCGGCGCTGTTGGTTAGCCATTGAGTGAGGTTAATGGCTGCTTGGTTGGGGTTCGAAAAGTGGGCAGGGGGGTTTTGAAGAAGCGATGAGGAGATCTGGTCGATGGTGATTTTGTTCCAGTTTCTTCGCAGAGTAGGTTGAGGATGGTTGTGGGTTGTGGTCTTATTGTAGATAAAGTGAACGCAGCTGTGGTCCGTCCAATGGAGAACTGTGGTGTGGCTGAAGGAGATATGTTTGCTGGAGGTGAAGATAGGGTTGAGTGTGTGACCTGCGTAGTGAGTGGGGGTATTAACAAGTTGTTTGAGTCCGAGGTTGGCGAGGTTGTCCAGAAGGGTGGTGGTGTTGCTGTCGTTGCTCTTTTCCAGGTGAAAATTGAGGTCTCCCAGTAGAATGTAGTCCTCGGAGGGGAGGGCGTGTGGGGTGATAAAGTCAGTGATTTCTTCACTGAATTGTGCACGGGGTCCTGGTGGCCTGTGGAGGAGGGTGCCTCTGAGTGTGGTCTTGGGGTCGGTGTGGATCTGGAAGTGAAGGTGTTCGGCGCTAGCGAGGTTGACGTCTGAGCTGGTTGAGATGCGGATGGAATTCTTGTGGACGATAGCGATGCCTCCTCCTGTTTGCTTGGTGCGGTCTTTTCGGATGATCTTGTAGCCTTCCGGGATGGCAATGGTGATGTCTGGGGCAGAGGAGGCGTTCATCCATGTTTCTGTTAGGAAAGCGACGTCCGGAGAGATGGTGTCTAGTAGAATCTAGAGGTCGATGGCGTGTTTGTGGACCGAGCGGGTGTTGAGCAGGATGCATTTTAGGTGGTTGGTGTCAGAGCTCTGTTTGGTGTTCGTGGATGAGGAGTAGGTCTTGGTGCCGTCAAACTTGCAGGAGTTGCATGTGAAGGGTCCATGGGTGTGTCTGGGGGCAGCTTGGGCGCAGTTGGGGAGTCGGCCTGGGTTAAGGGCTAAGAGGGTGGAAGCGGCGTATGTAATGCGGGTGGGACGGGGGGCAGGGGGTCTGGCGCTGGGCGCAGGCTTGGCGCGGACGGGCGTAGACGGGCTTACCTTTGGCGCACCATCGGCGCGGCCGCAGCGCGTGGACGCTGCACGTATGTCCATCTGTCAAAAATGGAGAGTGGGAGGGGGCGGAGCTTGGGAGGGGCGGCTGGGAGGCGGGAGCGAGGTGCAGGGAGGGTCTGGGATGGGTAAACAAGCCAAACAAAATGGCAGAAACAATAAACAATACTGCGAGGGTCCCCCAGTAGGGGAGCTATTACAGCAGTGAAGCGCTATGGCACAAATTAAGAGTGAAAATCAGTGGCGAGCGTTCTAAGTGCAACACGATTAATAACTATAGCGGAGATATTTGCAAAGAGCGTTTCAAAGCGCAGACCACCTTCTAATGTTCACACACAAAAGCGTTTCAAAGCGCAGCCCAGATTGTAATGTCCACACACACAGGCGTTTCAAAGCGCAGCCTAGATTGTGAGCACAGCAGAAATACTTGCGAGGCTAATTAGCATGAAGCCAGGAGAGGAGGTGAGGGGCTTTGGTCGTTTTGACTATGTAAGGGCAATCACAAAATGGATGCCGCTCACAAAATGGAACCCGAGGGTTCAAGACAGAAACTACGATTTCAGGGTGATTGCGTCGCTCGATCGTGACGCAAATGCTTAGGCATAGTATCTCACCCATTACCGGTCTGCCGATACCAAATTCGTTATGTTAGGATTGGTGTCAGTACAACGCGATGTTATGTTACGTGAATTTGTACTGCGCACAGCTGCCCCAGCCAAGGAGCGTCCCGGCGCATGTCAAGGCAACACGCAACAACCACAGGAAACACAACAGCTAAAGAGGGGGAATCAAGTTTAAAAAAGGGAAAGTCATGATACAATGATATTTTTGACACGAGTGTAGAGCTTCGGTACCATGCAATAGCAAGGTCCATAATTTCAGTACCACACTCGATGGTTAGGCAGCACACCAGTGAAAACCGTTCAGTGGAGAAATTGCAAAGAAGACAGTCGTGCCCCCTACTCACACACTGAAGCAGGCCCTGTATGCTCGGCTTTGAAGTACGAGGAACCGCTGGACCGGGTTTGGAGGAATCTAGTCATTGCCGCAATACCCTGCTGATTGTCAGTAAGGAGAGAGAGCGTGGAGTGAATGGGAGTCGGGCGGAGGATGCAGTGAATCTTTCTTGAAGGACATTAAGAGAGAGTGAAATGTGCTCTGTTCGAGCTTAGGATTGTTTACCCATTTATGACTATGAGTGATGACGAGTGTGCAGCGAGAGAGCTAGAGCTCCTAAACTTTTCATGGAAAGTGGAACAGAACAATGTATGGAAAGACGAGACATAACATCATCAACAAGTAAAAAAAATAGGAAAACTATTGCAGGAGTATGAAAAGCTGAAAAATAGTGAAATATCTCGGTGGTGGGAGGTGGCATAGCTTAAAGAATATATTCAGTTGGCAGAGTCCCAAGGGGGCAGAGAGTGATGATCACGCCGACATACGAAAACCCCCATCCAGATCTCCTAGGAGAATGGGCTGAGAACAGTGCTAGCAGCTCAAACAACATGGTAGGAATTCATATAAAGTATGCCGAGATTGAAAGACAAGAGGTGGTAATGAAGCTCAAGGATTTGACCGCTATTTTGGATACAAATACAGATCAGGCAAGAATAATCAAATTTAAAGGAGATCTTAAAATATTGACTAGAAAATTATGAAAAAAGGATAAAAGATCGAAAAGCGACCAAGTTCTTATGGGACCATTTGAACTATGAAAATGGATGTATTTATATGTTTGCAAAAAGATTTGATTCTGAAAGGCATAAGAAAGTGCAAAGCAGTACTGCCTTCTGCCAGGATGCATTGCAGAGTGAATTAAGCTCTGACACTGGATCAGAGGTAGAGCAGGAAGAACAAAGTGGAAGTGGTGCCCCAAAAACAAGACTCATTGTGACGGAGGAGTTCCGTTTTTTACAACTGGACCAGATATCTGACCATCAAATAACGAGGGGCAGAGGAAAAAGAGGAGGATGGGGAGCATGAGGAAGAGGAAACAGAGAATAGGAGGCAAAGGATACCGAAGGAGCTGCAGGCGGAGCAACAAACAGATCAATGCACTACCAAACAAAACAAGTATCCAGGAAATAGCTCCAAATAATACTGTAATCAATATAAGCAGTACGTTACTAACAGAGAAATAAAAGTCAGTTTTGGAATTGGGCCTCTCGTACTACAATAGAAATGATTTTAACTCTGAAGAATGTATGATGGATTTGTACAAATTTGTGCATAACATTAAATTAACCAAACTACATAAGAACCTCAGAAAAGCTCTATTGTTACCTCAATCAGAAGTGACCACAGATGTGCAAACCGCCTTAATGGTGCAGGACATGCCAACATTAGAAGAATTGTGGGCCTTACAAAATAAAGCAAATGTGAATGCTGATATACCCTCAACTGTGGAAAATCAAATAGAGGTTGAAAACTTTAATCCTCTCACCTTTCAACTACAAAGTAGTGATCGTACACCTTTTTGTCCACGGTCAAGATATATCCCACAAACCACAAGAGATAACGTTTTTGCTGACAATGTAGCCACAGACTTGAAACCTCTGTATTATAAAATAGGCAAGCAGAAGAAAAAATTAGACGCTAATGAGATGTAAATACAAAAAAGTCATAACAAAAGTGAAAAGTGAGGATGGTTCGCTGGTGAAGTCCTCAGATAAAGGAGTGAATGTTGTACTTTGAGGTCGTGACCTTTATTGCAAAGAAAAAATGTGAAGTGAGATGCACACCTTAGTAATCCTTATTTTTCACATCCTTATTTTTCTCATGTTTTTTTTCCCTTTTAAATTTTTTACAAGCGTGCAACACCTACTTCGCGCTTCGTCTCGTTGCGCTGTAACGTAACGTTGTTGGATGTTCAACAAACAAATCTTTAAGCAGACAAAAGGATGTGCAATGGGCTTTTCATTTTCTCTTCCAAAATCCAAACCAGATTGCTTTTCCACACAGGGAGCTGCATGTCAGCAGCTCCCCATATGGAAAAGCAATGCCAGCTCCCGTAGGACGCGGGGAGCCGGCAGGGACCGTGGGGGAATTAGGGCTTCCTGTAACTTCCCAACGGATTCACAAATCTATATGGAGTCCATTAAAGCATTTAACATTGTACTGGGATTATTTGCATCTACTTTTAACATTGTAAGATAGTAATGATTTAGAGAAGTAGTACGCCATAACAAGCAGTGTCTAAACCTCTCTCCTTTTAACTTTGAAAGTACTAATCTGAAAGAGACACGTTAATGATAGATTCCTAAACTTAGAATATCCCCAGGCGTCAGACTGGATCTGGAATTTTTGCGTAGCAATACCCCTGCGCGTCGGTAGGCATCGTCCGCGGCTCCACGTCCGTCGTCGGCATTGTTAGCGCCGGAATGACATCATTGGAGTACTTAGACGCCGCCCCTGCGCGCTGACGTCCATCGCCGGTGCCTGAAGTGTTTAGGCCTCGACCACGACGACCGCACCTGCTCCGTCTGCCGGGCCCTGACGTCAAAAGCTAGGCGGGAGCGGTCCCGCAAGCGACTCGAGCTCCGGCTGTCGGCCCGTGCCATTCCAGGTCCCGGTCTCGGTCCCGGTCCCACGGGAGGTCGAGGGACCGGTCGCGGGGTCGGAGTCATCGAAGCTCCGGGAGAGGACATCGGTCGTCCGGATCCAAGTCCTCAGGTAAAAGGCATGAGAGGTCGGAGAGACGGCAACGTTCCTCTGACCCACCCCGACGCTCGCACGATGCGGCCGGGGGTTCGGGCTGCACCGCCCACGCGGCTCCGAGGGAGACGCAAGCGTCGCCGCCTGCCCCACACCTTCGGGTCCCTGGGCACGGCGCGACGCCGGAGGAGATCGAGAGGTACCTCATGGCCATGAGGTCCCTCCCTCCTCAGTCGGGTTCCGTGGCGCCTCCGGGCCCAACGGTCCCGGCTGGAGGCCCTAGCGGGTTGGGTGCTTTGGCCCCGGCGCCGCTAGTGACTTCGGTTCCGGCGCCGCAGGACCTCACCGGACCTCACGACCTCACCGGCTGGCCCCACGGGTGTCGCCCCCCAGCGCCCACTATGGACGCCGTCCCCAATGTTCCCTTCAGTCCAACTCTGGCGCCAGAACGGCGCCGCTGGGCGCCGCTTCCGACGGCCTTTGGAGATTTTTATTTCCATGAGGAGGCCCCGTCTGTTAATCCGGTTTTACAGGAGACGGGTGATGAGGGAGATTGGGAGGGGTCTGAGGACCCTCTGGCACTGGAGTGCCAGTCTAAACAGGACTGGACATATGAGCTTGGGGAGGCCAGTGGTATTGACACTTCGCCAGACACTGGATTTGTCTCCCCTCTAACCGTGGCTTCGGAGGAGGGGTCTACTTACAATGTAGTGTTGACGAGGGCAGCCAAGGCCTTAAACCTTGAGCTCCCCGTCGTGGCCGTGAGGACTAACCTCTTTACTGCGGTCCTCAAACCGCAGTCAAGCTCCAGTGATCCTCTGCTGCCGTTCAATGAGGCCTTGTGTGACGTTTTTGTGTGCACTTGGTCCAAGCCCGCCACAGGTCCGCCTGTGGATAGGAACGTGGCCAGACGCTACCGCCCGGCCCCGGGCGACCCTTGCTTTTTGTCCACCCATCCCACTCCCCCGAGAGCCTGGTTATCCAGGCCTCCACTTCCCAGACTGCATTCCCGTTGGCTCCGCCCGATCGGGAATCCAAGAGATATGAACAGTTTGTGAAGAAAGTGTTCTCGTCCCTAAGCTTAGGGCTGCGGTCTGTTAACACCGCCAGTCTCTTGGGCAGCTACACCCACACCCTGTGAGACGCGGTCGCGGACGTGCTGCCACAATGTCCGGAGGACGTCCGGACTAAACTCGTCCAAACCCCGGTGGAGGGCCAAGATGAAGCGCGATATTCCATCTGGTGTGGGCTGGATACCACAGATGACAACGACGGTGGCGGTTCGACGCCACGCCTGGTTGAGGTCCACCAACTTTTCGGCCGATGTCCAGGCCACACTTCTGGAGATGCCGTTTGATGGCCGTCGCCTCTTTGGCTTGAGCGTTTTAAGGACTCCAGGGCTATGGCCAAGTCCTTAGGCCTCTCGGCCACATGGCAGCAATCGGGTGCCTTTCGCTCCTTTCGAGGCCAAGGAAGGGGCGCCCCAACACGTGCTGCCAGCCACGCACCGCAGAATGTTCAACAGCGCGGTTGCGGCCGTGGAAACCGACGTGGCAGCGGTCGGGGACAGCGGCAAGGCCAGTCCACACCTCCCTCCGCAGCACCTGCCTCAAAACCTTCCTAGTCCGAGTTTTCAGGCCCATGTGACGCAAGTGGGAGGCAGGGTTCGCCATCACCTCTCCCACTGGCACACTGTCACGTCAGACAGGTGGGTGCTACAGATCGTCTGAAGGGGCTACTCCCTTCGAGGCAACCCCTCAAGCCATGCCACCGCAATTCCACCGCGTGTCGGGGGATCACTTGCAACTTCTGCAAGAGGAAGTCACGGCCCTCTTGGCCAAGGGGGCCATCGAGCACGTTCCTGGGCCAGAAGTAGGGTGGGGTTGTTACTCCCACTACTTTCTGGTACCCAAGAAGGGCAAAGGGGGCCTACGCCCTAACTTGGACCTACAGAACGTCAACGGCTTCCTCCGGAAGGAGAAGTTCAAGATGCTGACTTTGGCTCAGGTCTTGGCTGCCCTGGACCCTGGAAACTGGCTGGTAGCGTTGGACTTGCAGGATGCTTATTTTCACATCCCCATCCTGCCGGCCCACCAGCGTTACCTGCGGTTCACGGTAGGCCACGAGCACTTTCAGTTTACCGTGCTCCCCTTCAGCCTTACAAGCACCCCACGGGTGTTCACGAAGGTGATGGCGGTGGTCGCAGCTCATCTGCGCAGGTTAGGGGTGTCAGTCTTCCCCTACCTCGACGACTGGTTGTTGAAGGCGGGCTCGCCCCAGACAGTCGTCAGCCACCTCCAGACTACGGCCGACCTCCTGCAGTTGCTGGGGTTCACCATCAATGTGCCGAAGTCGCACCTGTGTCCCTCTCAGAAGCTCCTCTTCATCGGAGCGGTTCTAGACTCGGCGCAGTTTCGGGTTTATCCACCCGAACAGCGGGTTCGGGATATTCAGGCTCTGATTCCGATCTTTCAGCCTTTATCCCGGGTCTCGGTCAGGTTGACGCTGTGGCTTCTGGGGCTGATGGCCTCCTGCATCCTTCTTGTGCATCACGCCCGGTGGCGGATGCGGGCTCTGCAGTGGGACCTGAAGTTTCAGTGGGCCCAGCATCAGGGCAACTTGTCCGACCATGTCTTGATCTCGAAGGGCACTGCAAGACAGCTGCAGTGGTGGCTCACGGACCGCGATTGGGTCAGTGGCAATTTCCTCTCCCTACCCCACCCGGAGCACGTGGTTGTGACGGAAACGTCCCTCCAGGGCTGGGGAGGCCACATGGGAGAGGGGGAGATCAGAGGCCTCTGGTCTCCAGCGGAGTCCCGCCTCCATGTCAACATTTTGGAGCTGCGGGCGATCCGACTAGCACTGAAGGCATTCCTCCCCTCTCTCCGGGGGAGTGTAGTGCAGGTGTTCACGGACAACACCACCGCCATGTGGTACTGCAACAAACAGGGTGGGGTGGGGTCGTGGACCCTATGCCAGGAGGCTCTGCGCCTTTGGCAGTGGCTTGAACATCAGGGCGTGACCCTGGTGGTTCAACACCTGGCAGGTTCTCTGAATGCCAGGGCAGACGAACTCAGCCGTCGGTGCATGATGGATCACGAATGGCGTCTGAACTCGGACGTGGCGCAAGGCCTCTTTCAGCAATGGGGAGAGCCTTGGTTAGATCTATTCGCCACAGAAGAGAACGCGCAATGTCATCAGTTCTGCGCGTTGGAATTTCCAAGGCGGCACTCGCTTGGAGATGCTTTTCGTCGCGAGTGGAGTTGCGGTCTATTGTACGCCTTTCCGCCTATACCACTTCTGCCCAGAGTGCTGAAGAAGATTGGGCGCGACCGGGCCCAGGTTATTCTTGTGGCTCCGGACTGGGCACGAAGATACTGGTATCCCGAGCTACTCAGCATGTCAGTCCATCCCCCGATTCATCTGCCTCTTCAGGAGGACTCTCTGTCGCAGCAGCAGGGGACGGTCCTCCACCCGAACCTGTCCAGTCTCCACCTCCATGCTTGGAGATTGAGCGGCAACAGTTGAGGCCCTTTGACTTGCCTCCCGAAGTCTGTAACATCATTCTGGCAGCCAGGCGTCCCTCCACAAAGTCGGTATACGCCTGCAGGTGGAACAGATTTGTGGCATGGTGCACAGCAAAGGCTGTGGATCCTCTCTCTGCCCCTCTTTCTGAGGTTCTCCTCTTCCTTCTTTCTCTTGCCCAGCAGGGCTCTTCTCTGGCCACTATCAAGGGCTACCTTTCTGCCCTTTCAGCCTTCCTGCGGCTGCCTGACCAGCCATCTTTGTTCAAGTCCCCTATTGTAAATCGATTTCTGAAAGGCATCACACACACGTTTCCACCTGTTCCTTTCGTGATGCCTCAGTGGGACTTGAACCTGGTTCTTACTTTTCTGATGTGCGCTCCCTTTGAGCCACTTCATAACTGTCCTCTTCCCCTTCTTACTCTGAATGAAGACTGCTTTCCTGGTTGCCATCACCTCTGCCAGGAGAGTGAGTGAGGTCCAGGCTTTATCCTCTAAACCTCCTTTCCTCTCTGTTCATCCGGACAAGGTTGTGTTGCGGACGAGACCTTCGTTCTTGCCCAAGGTTGTCACGGCCTTCCACATCGGGCAGTCCATTACCTTGCCCACCTTCTTTCCGCCTCTGCATCCCTCGAAAGAGAGGCTCCACCGTCTGGACCCAAAACTTGCGCTCTCTTTCTATCTGGATCGCACACGCCAGTTCCGGGTGGATGACCAACTCTTTGTTGGTTACGTGGGCGCTAAGAAGGGCAAGGCGGTGCACAAGCGGACCATCTTGCGGTGGATCATCTTGTGTATCCAGGCATGTTACTCCATGGCCAAAAAGGAGCCCCCTGCTTGATTGCGGGCTCATTCTACTCGGGCCACGGTGACTACAACTGCCCTGGGCCGAGGAGTGCCCTTACAGGACATTTGCCAGGCAGCTACGTGGGCTCACTGCACACGTTTGCAAGACACTACTGCCTGGACAGCCAAGTCCGGAGGGATGGCTTCTTTGGCCGTTCCGTCCTCCAGGACTTTCTGGTGTGATTATTGGTTTGCAGACCCACCACCGGGGTTGGTATTGCTGGGGTATCTATTCTAAGGTAAGGAATCTATCACTAACGTGTCTCTTTCAGATGCACAAGTTACTACTTGTGTAACGATATATCTGTAAGAGACATTAGTTAGTGATAGATTCCTTACCGACCCACCCAGCCTCCCCGTTCTGCGAACCGATATCTAGGGCTAAGGTCATCCCCTTTCAGGGCCCTAGTTTCATGGCACCAGTGTTGGTTCTATCATGGCTCTGCGTATCTGGCGCGGAAAAGATGTGTATCAGAACTAACGTCAGCGCGCATGGGCGGCGTCTAAGTACTCCTTCGACGTCATTCCGGCGCTAACGACGCCGACGACGGACGCGGAGCCGCGGACGACGCCTACCGACGCCCAGGGGTATTGCTACGCAAAAATGTCCGGATCCAGTCTGACGCCTGGGGATATTCTAAGGTAAGGAATCTATCACTAACTAATGTCTCTTACAGATATATCGTTACATAAGTAGTAACTTGTGCTTTAGAACCCTTCCCTGCCACACTCTTTTAGCTCAGTTTCCATGGCAATCCCCTTAGAAACACTGTCTTGTACCAGTAGCTCAAGCGTTCTGAACCCTTTCTGTGAGCAGCATACTAGCTTCAAGTTCAACTATAGCAGGTGTGGTTGAATGTTTGGAAATATAACCATATCCAAAAAAGCATTAAAAAATTTCACATTTTTGCAAAGGCACTTACATATCTATTTATGTTCTGCTGAAAATCACTACCTAATTTTAGGTACCTGCATATATACACCATCCAAACATATTACAAAATACAAACATAAATAATAGTCAAGAAATTGTTCTTCTTTCTTTTATGTCGATCAATTTAATATGTGCAAGTTTTCACAAATTGTTCTCTACGGCCAACATCTGTTTCGTCGCTGTCCGGATTATTTAGCTAACCAGGAAATAGTTCCATTGAGAGCAGCCATCTCTGGCACCCAGCATTCAGAGTGAGTCACACGCGCTACCGGCGCTCACTCTCAGTCAAATCATTTAAGACCTGGCAAGGGGGCCTAAACAAGTAACATTCAGGCCTGGTGGTGCGCACCCAAGATAATTTGAGCAGATGTGAACTTGATGCAGTAAGTACGGCATAGCCAAAACATATCCTCATTTCAGGACGATGTTCTTTCTGTTCATATCGATTGATCTGATTTTGTTAGTATTGTGTTGTGTAGCACATATGATTCATTTGAGTGCCCGATCACGGGGTCACTGTTTTAGTATATATGTTCTCTCAAACACTTTGTTAAGTAACCCTACCTGCTAGCACGGGCTACAACCACTACAAGGTGTTTTTCTAAGCAAGGTGCATGCCAGCCATACTGTGGCAGAGTGCATTGTGTGTGTTTTTTAACGATTTGCCATATTTTATGGCAGGATAATTCTCTGCTTTATGTCTCAAATATCACAGCAATAGCACCAAGTAGGTGTCATGTTCATTTTGCACATCCAGTAGGTGTCATGTTTATTTTGCACACCCAGAGTGTGTGAAGTGGCAATACATTGCTTACACTGAATAGTCTAACCTAGGAGTGGTCACGGGGAGTGTTTTCCTTGGTTCTGATGACATGTAGACCATTTAGAAAGAAAGATCATTGAATCCACAGATACATTCTACTGAACTTCCCATTTATAATCTTACTGTCTGGATGATGGAATAAAGCCTAGTTTTCCTACTCCAACTCCTATTTACCATCATTTGTGAATACCAACCATTACTCCTGTGTATTACACAGGTAGCAGCATGACCCGTTCGGCAGCACAACTGAAAGAACCCAAAAATGAAGCATGCCGCTAAGGGGTAACACTAGTGGGTGAGGGGTTTTATAAAAAAAGCCTTGCACTTTTTTTCCCCATAAGAAGAATTAGCACTTAGGGCTCCAGCTTTCATGAGTGCTTTGTTTGTTCAGCCCATGGGCCTGAGTCTCTAGGCCTTTTGGACCATTTTTAGGTAACTCTAGTGCAATAACATAGTTATTTGGTGAGTGGGTATATCACCACATGACAGCTCCGCTTCTTTCTTTCATCTGTTTGGGGCAGGGGGTTATTTCTAATCATTTGGTATCCCAAAACAGATTCCTTATGGCTCCAGCCTGTGGGCTTATAGAGGGTCTACAGATAGAACCCACATTCATCCGAGTTTCCCCGTGGTAATTTTTCACTGTGTTAATGGATGAGAAGATTTTTTTATTTGACAATTTGCAAACATCTGATTCATTATCTTTTGTGTCCATTTAACTGTGCCCTTCGTTTTTAGTATTGCTTGTTGGGGTGAATAGGAGTCTTTAAGGATTGTGTGCCCGGTCATGCATGCACTCTGTGGCATGCACATCATGGTGCATGCCACACCATGCACCAACGTGCTGGAGGCGCTGGTCACATTGATGGGATACTTTTTGGGTTCATCTATGAGCCAAACATTCCCGCAGCTGTGACACTGACCCCCCCACCCCCGCACCGCAAACCCTGGAGTACTGTTGTAATCTAGTGGTCTGGACTGCAGTTGGATTGGCAGTCTTCCACAGACCACCACGGCAACAGTCCAGCTGGAAGACCATCAACATCAAAATCAGGCCCTTAGTCTTATTGCCTCCCTCTACCAAAGTATGCCATTCCACCATCCAGCAGCACTCTGGGTCTAAAATGCATGCACAACCCCTACAGTACTGGTTGCTGTTTTCAATTTTGGAGGAAATGTAAATCGAACATTGAGCCATGGGAGGTCTCAGAAATAAGCAGCAGGAGAAATCGTAAGGACAAGCATGGCACAAGCTCACCTCTGTTTTTCTGTGCCCCTATTTCTCCTGAGTCTGTGTCCCACTCGTCTGATCAGCTCAAAAGGAGTCACAGTCAGAATCTGTCTACTCTGATGGTGTCTCCTGATGTCCAGGAGTCTCCAAATACCACACCCCAAGTTCCAGGTTCAAGTTTTGGGGTCCAGGATCTATGGCTTTACATTCTAAGCAGAGTAATACCAGGAATGCGGACCGATTTCAGAACTGTCCGAAGTATCAGGACTAACACTAGCAAAATCAAAGAATCAAAGCATCAAGCAGGGGTGGGGAAGCATGCCGTACTGGCTGCTATGCCAGCTGCCTCCACCACCACACACCTCAGCCACTCTGATGTCAGGCACCTAGTGTAGTGCACTGACCTCACATTGTCGCCCCACTGACCCTCCAGGTTCTGCAGATCCTTGTACTGCCTTATACACACACCATGGTTCATCTTCAATGTTCAGTTCTAGCCCACTCATTAAGGACTCTCCAAGACATCTATGGTAGCCATTTATCCTTGATGCCCTCTGGTTGGCACACCTCAATCTCTTATTCCGGCAATATGGGGGAGAAGGAGTAACAGCATGATCTGTACCACTCCAACCAAGTAGGAGGTAACCATTCACAAACAATTTGAAATCACTAATTTACCAGAGCTGGTCTGGTAAGATAGGATAATTGATGATGACCAATCTCGCAAAAACAATTCCATGACACCACCAGAATCTGTCACTATTTCACTACATCTAGAAGTTTAGCAGAATACTTAAAATGTATCCAGAAAGGAATCCTCCTCCAAAACAGTTTGGAATGTGCTAAGAACAAGCCATTCCAAAACTTTGGAGACATGGAATAACTCAATTTAGGCAAAGAGTAAATGCCTCCTCTATCATAATGTATACCCTTTTAAACATGTTTATTACCTTCACCAGTTTCAGGACATTTAGAACCTTCTAAATAGTCAGAGTACTGGACCAATGGACAACTAAATGTGATGTTCCAACAAAGGTGAAGGAAAGCACAAGATCCATAGCTTGCATCAAAAGTCAAAGAATCATATTTAGCCTCTTGAATCTCTGTCAAATAGTGGGTATCTATTCTGTGTCACATAAGGCAGGAAGTGTTTTACTTCAAGAACTGCAGCTACAGCAAAAGGAAAGTCCTAGATCATTTAACCCCTTGCATGCTCGTAACGGAACCATTCCGTCAAGAGCCACGGTGGTGCTGTGCTGGTGACGGAATTGTTCCGTCACAGCGTGGTGGCCGCGCCTGCACGGCGCTGATTTCACGCCTGCGCTGAGCGTTCTATTAGGCGGACGAAACTATTCAGTCACAAGCACAGAGCCACCGCGGCTCGTGACGGAGTAGTTTTTTGCTAACCTAGGACTCTGCACACTTTAACATTGAAAATCAGAGCTAAAGTGCATGTGGTCACTCCTTAAAACATGGTAAAGCATAACAATTGTATTTGAAAAGCACATGTTCACCGAGAAGGGTATCTTGCTGCTGAATAACAGATGTTTATTGTTACTCAACTTAATGGTACTAATTTAATTGACATCAGAAGGATGAAAGGCTAAGTGGACCTGCCAGGATTTAAACTGTAGCAGGGATTCTGCTCCTACACAGAACTGTACAAAGAGACTTGGAACCTCAGTCAATTAGGGTGTCCAAAACTCACCTTAGTACCAAACATCCCTACCAGACTAGCATCAGTGTCTCATTGGCTCTTCCATACCACCAATGATTAGACAACCCAGAACATGGAATGTAGATTACCACAGGCAATGTGGACCACATGAACATTCTTTCGTTATACTCTCATACCAGTCCAAAACATGGAGTAAATGAAGACACGTGCAAGTTTGAAATGTTTCTTTCTAATGCCGTGTTCTCATGCGCAGTATCTTAGCTAATACAAGCAGACATATTATCAGCAACAAGATTATCAGCATAGTTACTATTCCATAAAATACAAAGGGAGAAAGCATATTATAATGCTAAATGGAAACAGGTTTAAAATATACCTATATTTCACCCTCCCTTGCTAGTAGGTTATTTTATATCTACAGAAGGTCTCTTGGGATTACAAGGGCGGCACCATTCCTGTGGTACTTAGCAGAAATGGATCACATCCGATTCTGCACCAGCTCTCAGCATGCAAATGTTCTCCAAGTGTGTCTGAGCATGCCTATGCAGTGCATTATTAAACGGAATGACCATAGCTATTCCTTATCTAATGAGTAAAAGTGAAAAGAATGATACTAACATTCATGAGAAGGTAGATGCACCTAAAAAATTAGACACACATGGAAATATAGACAATGTTAGGCAGCAAAGAATAGAAGTAGAAGCATCAGATGAGGAAGGATTTCATTACGATAAAGTTAGAAATAGAACACATTTGAATGTATTTGCAAATCTATTAGTACACTATGCTTCTTCTGTATGGAGCTACCATTGTCTGTAGTGGAAGACATCACTTATCATCATCCCCCCGACATATGGTATTTCATGTAGTATTTTAGCTAGCTTATTTTACAAGAGAGGACCCATACAACATTATTATTCTAATTTAGATGTGATTTTCTCTGAACTTCCTATTCATAATAACCTGAATTCCGTACATAGTAAAGGTAACATAGCTCGTTATATGGGAGAATATTTTCTAACAATAGGTACAATAGATATAGCTGAAGCACACAAGAATGATTTAACATGTAATTTACATGAAGTAGAGAAGATATTTTTTAATGTAGTTGAGAAAAGGAGAGAGGATTTCCAAAGAAAAGCTACTGAACAGAAACAAAGATTCCTAAATGGGCAGAAAATAAAGAGTACACCTTGAATGGCAAAACTCATGCTGCTATGTTGTTGGACTTTGAAAAGAAAGGGAAACTCTGTCTCCACAGGGATTATAACAATATATTCATTGGTTCCAGTGAATGTGAACACAAGTATAAAATAATTGGGGGTTGGGGTTTCAAAGATGGAACTGAACCGGTGTTTCCTGGAATTTATTATATCTGTGGGAACAAAGCGTATTACAAATTGCCTGATCATTGGTATGGGAGTTGCTTTTTTGGAATAGCATTCCCAAAAGTATACCATGTAAATAGAATCACTGGAAGTAATGAAGATACTAATGGACTAATACGTAGTGAAAGAGCTTGTATAGCAGAAATTGTAGGTGACATATTTAGTGCATTGATACCTTCAGTGGGAGTGGTTTTAAATACTCAAAGAATTTGCAAATTATCAACAGTGGTAGATCGATTATCGACAGACACTGCTGGAGGTTTCTTAATGATTGATACAGAATTTGTTGCAGTAAGATCAATGGTTTTACAAAATCTACTTGCTCTTGATACATTGTTGGCAAAAGAGGGCGGAGTCTGCAGAATGCTGAAAGCGCAACATTGTTGCACTTACATACCTGACAAAAGTGTAGAACTGAAAGTGTATGTAAGGAATATTACATATTTAGAAAAAGAACTTAAACCACTGGAGGATGATAGTGCATGGAAGAGACTAACAGATGGTGTTTTCTCTATAGGTAGTTGGTTTTCTAATGTAGGGAAAAGTTTTGTAGGAAAAATACTGATGCCAATGATTTTAGGGATAATAATTTATTGTAGATGTCGTAAACATAAAAAGACTTATGCAATAAATAAAAAGGGAAAGAAAAGAAATGTCAATGAAATAGAATTAGAAGAATATAATAGACATTTAAACAAAAAGGTGAAAGACCTCCATATGAAGTATGAAAAGAATATTAACAGAAAGTTTGAAGAAATTGAGATGGGTGAAGTGCAAATGTTGGCATCTGTTTCATTAATTAGTGATGAGATAAAATATAATCAAAGAGGGGATTGATGGAGCAAAGTTTCACACGTAAAGTGACTTGCTCGTACTCAACCTTCTCGATAATAATATTAATGTACTAACTAACATGTTTTGTCTTATTAATATTGCATTACACGACATACTAGATATCTAAGGGAAGCTTGTCAATGTGTGATTTTCTAATGCGCATGCGTCTGTCATGCCCACGTGACATGCTTGGTGGGAAAACTTTTGCTTCTGCGCAATAGAACTAAGATGGCTGTTATGTGTCCTAAAGAAGCTTGCACCGCTGCTTTGCTAAGCTGTTTGTTTTTGCTTAATATCTAACGCAATAGTTAAAATAAAATAATGGGAAAAGAGTAGAAAGAAATGGTATGCAGTGCATTCATATATTCTGTCTTTCTAAAACTGTTTCTTTTCTATTTTTTTATGTTACCAAAAATTACGGGCCTAAACGCTTTGCTGAACTTCATCTTTGGAGAAACTGTGCCTGTGCAACAAATGTCCTGAAGCCACAGAAGCTGTAGCCTTGAATCATGGCCAAGATGAACATGGAAGGCGGAGAAGAGTGAACTCCTTGCCTTGCTGAAGGAAGCTGAATTGATTAAATTGTTTAAAAACAATCATTGATACATTTCACTACGGGGAAGAATAGAGAACACGGGTAGATAAAGTTATGGGAGGGAACGACTGGAATACATGATTGACAAGTTGCTTCTAGAAAAGTATGGTGTGATGGCTATTCCTCGTTCTTGTCCAATAAAATTGTGGTATTCACACATTTGCAACATTTGGGGGTGGTGCACTGACCTGAAAAATAGTATAACTAGGGTAGGCTTAGCTAGCTAGATTGTCTGACTTGTCCGAATAGCTGACCCGTCACTGACCCAACGCACTCAATAGGTGATCGAGAGCAGAGTTGCTGGCGGAGCACTCTGTCAGAAGATTCGATAACCCAATCGGGGTTCTAGGGAAGAGATCGATGACCCAATTGGGGATCGACTGTTAGCTGCAGAGAGGGTCTCCAACCCTGGCATTTTGAACTTTAACTGTGGTGCTGGTCTTAGACTGTGGTGGTCCTATCCTGATCCAATTTGGTCCGTAACCTGTCCTGATTCTGGCTTGTACCTGTTCTTTTCTGTTGGCACCTGAACTTTGGGATTCTATTTTTTTGACTCAGCCTATGACCAGGGTTGGTCATCACACTGGAATAGGTAACTATTAAGTCTGGGTGTGTTATTGTACTGTTTTCCCTTTTCTCTTACCCACCCTCTGTTCAAATGCTTAACGACAATTTCTCTCCAAGTTATTGCAAATGTTTGTTTTTAAATGTGCATTAGTCTAAAACATAATAAGAATTTAATTTGAGTTTTCATGTTTATACATTTTCAAAGATTTTTACTTAGATAAAGATTTTAAACCTTTCCCGAGTTTGTGGTTATTTATGAAATACTAAATGTTATTATTGCTACCTGTTTTCTCTCTAACTCCTTCGATTCATTAGGACTTTAGGTATTGGTGACTTGGATTGGTAAGATAAATGGTATAAAATTTAAATGGTGAAAACCCCAATTGATTGAGTGTAGGTTTACCTGTTTAATGTATACATAGATATATGGGCCCAGGAGAGTATGTTGAGCAGGTGAGCATGCGCTCTATCAGTACACCTCATGAGAAACACAGGATTCTAACAATCTGTTTACCAATGGGGATCGCACCACACCTGGAGGACTGTGACACTTGGGGTACGGTCTTTGCTGCAATCTACACAAAAACACATGGTGTTCCGTCCATGGCGGTAATACCTGACGTCCTGAAACAGATTCAAAATGAATACGGGACAGAGCATGCTTTAAATCTCGGTATGAAGTTACAGAAGGATTTCAAACAGGTCTCAGCTATAATATTTGCTAATATTAAAGGTGAAACAGCATCCGTGGCAATCCGCCAAAAACTAAAAGAACTTGATATAACTGAGCAACCGTATGAACTGGCCAGAATAATGGACAAATCATATGAAGAACTAGGAAGAGATAGTTTGGATGGGAAACCAGTAAAGCCCGAACTAACAGAAAATCCTGAAAAAGTTTGTATTAAAAACACGCTCACTACTCCTAAAAAGAAGTGGGAAAATACTAGACAGACACTTCCTACAGAGAAGCGTTCTCAATCCAGAGGTAGGTCTCCTCAAAAGGAGCCCTCTGAAAAGAGGTATAACCTCAGAAACAGGGATAATTTGCGAAAACCAGATAGATATCAAGATACTGATACAAGTTCCTCTCGTACCTTTCAGACTTCCTCACAGAAATTGGAAAGAAGAGGACGATCAGAACACAAGGAAGAAGGCGTGAAGTCCAAAGACGATCAACACGTTCCAAAAAATAAGAAAACTCAATTTACCAAGAAGAAGGTAGCAAGTCTAAAAATCAGACATGCCAAGGATCTTGAAGACACAACTCAAGAACGGAGAGTGAGCCCAGACAATGCTGGACAGCGCAGCAGAAGTTACCATAGCTCGCAAGATCCTGAAGGATCATCTGGAGACAGTGGACCTGAATGAATACATTCATGTTGAGGGTTAGTGTACCCCATAAGTTATATGAAGTAACACTCCGGATAGAGGGGGATAGAGGGGGACATAACTAGAAAAATAAGAGCACTCTTTTTGGGGAAAACTCTCTAAGGGTTATGACATCCTTCTAGCTGAAAAAGACTGGCCACTGGGGCCACTGGGGGCAGTATCCAAGTTGTGAGGGAAACGGCCATCACCCACGCTCACCTGAAAGCCTGTAACGCCATGAGGGAAACGGCTCCATAATCCTCGCCGGACCCACACCGGAGTCACACGCAGCTAGGTCACTACAACACCCAGCTGTCCCAGGGGTCTGGCGCAGCGGCTGCGACGTCAGCGACGCGCCCGGAGGCACCATAACAGCAGGGAGCGCCGACCGCTCTCGGGGGCAGTATCCAAGCCGTGAGGAAAACGGCCATCACCCACGCTCACCTGAAAGCCCGTAACGCCGTGAGGGAAACGGCTCCATAATCCTCATCGGACCCACACCGGAGTCACACGCAGCTGGGTCACTACAACACCCAGCAGCCCCGGGGGTCTGGCGCAGCGGCTGTGATGTCAGCGACACGCCCGGAGGCGCCATAACAGCAGGGAACGCCTCTCGCCCCGCGAGACGTGCGCGAGACGCACCGGGCTGAGCCCGGGCAGAGGGCGGGCCGTCAGAGGCCGAAGGAGGCTGGGCTGGGCCACCCCCCTTTTGGTTGCCCTTCACCACCTCTGTGGACCACACGCAAGGTCAGTGATAAAGCCATTTATATTTTGGTTATAATTGTGCCTGAACTATGGGGAAAAAAATTGTACCTGTAACTAGGCCAAAAACTCCCTTAAATCGGCCAACCCTCTGGTCACTACCAACCCGCGACCTTCATTGACTGCAATTGACAAAATGCTCCAAAAAATAATCGATGTTGTCGCTAATGCCATTCAAAACACAGAAAGACGCTTTTCCCTTCCATCTACCTTGCCTCCCCTCCTATTGCATCATGATAACTCTATGGACTCATTACTCGCTGCTTCCTATGCAGGATTCCCAGGGACAGAGCAAAATAGGAACTGCATAATCCTGGACAACGTATCAGTGTCACAACGCACCCCTGGCAGTAGAGTATCCTCTACTCCTACTCTGCCCAGGGCTGATACAAACATTACCCAAGACGCTTGCGCACTATTGGTTGATGATCAGCCTTGCATAAATGATACTGAATCTCAGGCGGACATTGATATATCAATTACTGAGGTAGATAAAAGCGACAGTATCCCGATACGAACCAGGGGCCAAAAAGCCAAGAGGAAAACGAAGCATCTAAATACTGAGTCCCCACTAAAAACACACAGAAATAAAGGAGGACGCAAGTGCAATCGGAGAACCTATGTCTCCACAGAACAGGAAAAGACTAGGGGGGAAAATGAAAACGTGGCTGCCAAAACTCCATCTACAGAAACTACTCCAGTACCAGGGATTGAGGCATTTTGGGGGAGGATGGAGACACTACTGTCCACACTTTTAGGCCCAATTAACGAACAAATTTTAAATCTGGCCAAAAAACTGAAAGTGTTGGATGACCGAGTATGAAAATTAGGTGTAGGGCAGATTCCTAGTAATAAAGTTGAAAACGGGATATCTGGCCCTTCTAAGGCCAAAACCAGCGGCCCCAATATAAACACCAATACTAACCCAAAAACAGTGGCCTATAACAAACCCACCCCATCTGTCCCCACACCTAGCACCAGCAGTAACCAACTTCCCTCCAAAAACAGGCTCCTAACTCAAACCAGAATTTAACTAATACAGCAAGTGTGGTGAGGATGGCCCCTAACACCGACAATAGTGCAAGGGCCCCAACTCACCATTTGAAGATCAACCCCCAAAACTGCCCCATAACTGAATCCGAAACGAACTCACTGAACCCTAGAAAGAAGATGCCTTCTCGCATCAACCTCCCTCCTGAATGTGGGGCGTATGTGCTGATTCTGGTAAATGTTCCTAAATTAAAGAATGAACAAGAAGAAAGCCATCAACTCTCAATAATAGGATCCTCCACTGGCTAACTACTAATTGCAATTTCCCAATGGAAGGGGCAAGGGAGATTATCCAAACACAAAGAGTGGGGTGGGTAGGCCCATTGAGAAAGAAGTTTGAGGGAGACTGTGTTGTTATCAATTTTAGGTCCCCACAATGGGCACAAAAAACCCTCGCTAATGCACCACTACCCTCACCCTGGGAATTTAATACGACCCTGCTCCCCTTGGGTTATTTCTATAGACATCTAGCCCCAGCATCTGAGTCTATGCCCAAACCAGCTGCACATTCTCAGGATCGAAATCTTGGAATTAGGAATTTCTATCCATCACACCAACTAAACCAAGATTTCAATCCTATGAACATTCAAGCCCAGTGTTATCAAACAAAATCTGCGGGATATCCGATGACTCATTCACATCCTCCGTTCATGCACCGGTATAACTATAGTGAGAGGCCACACTTTAGTTCTAATGTAAATTCCAATTCCGGGTATAATGAGTTGAGGCCTATATATAATAAACCAACTTATAATAGATTTGAGTATGCTTTCTCAAATCTAGATGAACAGGATTGACTTGGGATAAAGGGAAACAGTCATGAACGGCGAGACCTAAGTGCCGATATCGAGGAACTTCCTTCCATGGTGTCAGTCATTGCCACCCAGGAAATATCTGCACAAAGTCATGCCATAACATCATTCATCACAGAAGAGACAGTACTTCCCACTTCATCTATCCCCATGCAGAGCATATCCAACAATGCTATAAGAAAATCTGTCAAACATATTGAACACTGTGACTTATCTATTCTCAGCTGGAATGTTGCAGGATTAGAGACAAGACTAACAAACCCTGAATGGCTTAAGATATTGGATGGCAAAGATATTATTATGTTCCAAGAGACCTGGGCAGTGGAGAACCTATATATAGAAGGGTATCAATGCTTCAGTGTGACAGCACCAAAACCAGATTTCGGACGTGCAGTGGGAGGCTTGTTTATTGTATCAAGACATTGGCTGGTGGCACAATTACAGATCTTTCAAGAGGGCACCCGAATATCCAGATTTTAGAGTATAAGCGAAAGACCCGGATTTATTTAATTAATTTTTACAACAATGACTTTTCTTTTGTTCCTAATTTGAAGAACTTTGAAGCACTTTCTAAAACTCTACAAAACCTTGAAACTAGTTTTGCGATTGAGGAGGAAACACTGTTCCTTATCGGAGGGGACTTTAATGCAAAAATTGTTAGTAAATATGGCACCGAGGGGAGGGATCACCTAGATTTGGCGGAACGTAGGGGTATTGAATTAGCAAATATCCTAATTGAGTATAACCTATGTAATGTCATGGACATATGCCATACCTCTAGCGAATCCCACGCCCCCACGTTTAGAGGGCGGGATTGTTCATCCACAATTGACTTTATTTTTATGTCACCCCGATTATTAGATTGTGTGATAAAATCTATTGTGATAGAAACCTCGTTTGGTGACCATAATCCCCTCAATGTGATGCTAAAACTAGGATGTAATAAGGTCTAAGAAAAAATAAATGGGGCAAGAGACATTACACCAACAGGAGATGGTTTGCGCCTTAAATGGAGGGGAGTCGATAGTGCAGCTGTGCTAGAAAATGTAACCAGAGCACACCCTAACCTGCTCACCTCCTGCCTAAATATGGATGAGGACTGTCACAGGATAATCGAAGATTTCGAAAAACTGTGTACAGCAATAAAAGCTTCTTTGTCAGTCCCGTTACCTAAGGTGCTGAAAGAACCTAGGTGGTTTGATTTTCCCTGCTCACTAACAAATAGGGAGCTGCGTAGGGCACTAAATGCTAAACCAAGATGCTTAGCTGAGGTCCAGATTGCTAGAAAATTTTCTAAACTAAAAATAGCCGAAAGGAAGGCCACATTATTAACAGAACAATGGTAGTCGTTGGTTCGGAGTGCCAATTTGAAAAATAGTGGACATTTTTGGTCAGCAGTGAAAAAAACAGAGAAATGGGCAAACAACTTACCCCAGTTAGCTGTAATATAACCAGTAACTCATGGGAGGCCCACTTCTCTAAAATATACGCTGCCCCAACCGAAGATATATCTGGCTCACCAGAGGGCCAGCTCCACGGCTTAAAAATAGATCTGCATGAGGTGGTTTTAGCCATTAAAGAGAGCCTTGGAAACAAGGCGCCAGGTCCTGATGGCCTGCCCATAGACGTAATTAAGCATAACCCAGATCTATGGGCACCAATCCTCCTCAATGTTTTTAACAGCCTCCCTACAGTCCCTATGCCCAAAACCTGGGCCACCAGCATCATAGTCCCATTCTTTAAGAAAGGGGAGAGATCGGATCCAGTGAAATATCCCCCGATCTCTCTCCTGGACAATACATTAAAAATTTTGGGACGAGTTATATATAATAGGGTGGTAGAGTGGACTGAGGACACGGGCATGCTGGACCCGTGCCAGATGGGATTCAGGAGCGGGGTGGGGACTGTCGAGCAATGCTTGAACTTGAAACTGATTATTGATAAGTACAGCATTGCCCGATCGTCCCCTATTTATCTTGCTTTCATGGATCTCTCATCCACTTTTGACCTAGTGAATAGAACAAAATTATGGGCATTTCTTTTAGACTACGGATTGGATGAGGCTCTTGTTAATTTTCTCGCATATCTCCACACAGACCTCAAAGCGCAAGTCAGGATTGGGGCGGGTGGAGAAGTATTGGGACCCATTGAAATAGGCAGAGGGGTAAGACAGGGGTGCGTTTTAGCACCCCTGTTGTTTATTATCTACATTAACGGCTTGGCCAAGGCACTAAAAGATGTAACTAGTGACGTACCATTTATCCAGGGGAATCCATTGCCAGTTTTATAATATGCTGACGACGCGGTCTTGATGGGAAGAACTCCCAATGCCCTTCGTCTATTGGTCAGAGGCTTTGTCCAATACATGGAGGGCTTAGACCTGCGAGTCAATTTAAAAAAATCTTTTATCATGCCCTGTGGCGCCGGGAAATGTAAACTCAATACGATACATATAGGGGCAGACAAATTAGAATCTGCTAGTTCATTTCCCTATCTTGGTTTGGTTTTCGCTGCGAACGGCTCATGGAGTGGGCATAAGGCCCACGCCATGAGCAAGTTCTCGAAAGCCAACAATTCTATCCTGGGTTTGTCCCGACCTAAGAAAATAGGTGCCACTAGAGCTATTTTAAAAACATTTTAAGCTACAGTGTTTACAAGTAGTCACATACGGGGCTGAGGTCTGGGGAGCAGGAAAAAGTCCCGGGATCCAGCGTGAAGAAGCGCGATTTTGTAGGAAAATCCTGGGTGCCCCAATCTCCTCCACAGAATGGATTTGCCATGAGGAACTTAACCTCTCCTATGTATGCGACTTTATTAGATCTAGACCTGTTCTTTTTTGGTTAAGGATCTGGAGAAATGACTCTGCAATTTTAACACAAAATATAATAAAAGACTGCCTTAAATGTGATCACGGCATGTCAATCCCCTGGCTCGCTGATGTTTCAAAAGCATTGAGAGATGTAAACAGGGAACATCTTTTCTCCGATCCTAATAACAGTGAAGCGAATGACAAAATTGAGGTCAAACAAGCACTGTATGCACTTTATAGTTCAGAACGAATGGAAAAAGAAACTGTCAAATCAACTGTTGTGCTTTATCAGAAAAATGAATTAAGTAGGAATAACCTTGCACAATACTTCACTTTACCGATGACGAATTGGGAAAGATCACTACTGTTCCGATTAAGGGCAGGCTCTATAAAAACTTTATTGGGATTTCCCTTGGGCTATCACCATGCAAATGATTACAATCCATGCCCATGTGATGGTATTAGTAAACAGAATGATTTGCATTTTCTATTCTTCTGTAAATTTTACTTAAAATATATGAATTGGTTTTTAACTCCGTATTTTAGAAAATACAGACCCCTTTCATTAGGGGAATCCTATGCAATGTTATTGTCCCTGGATACAGATGAATTAATTTTCCGCACTTGCACTTTCTTGAGAATTATTACATGTGCACGTAAAACCATGGAAAGCCCTTCTTAAATTGTTTACTTGCCCCATGAGAAATGCTTCAGTTTTTAAATTTATTATTCCATTTCTGTTTTTTAATGTACAAATGAATGTTTTTATTGTGTACTTTTATGAATTTTATGAAATTCGAATTAAGGTCTTTTGAATTGAATTGAATTGACTGGCCACCTGAATTTGTCAAGGAGTGCCCACATGGTGAAGAGGTCATTATGCCAGCCTTCTCAAATCATATTCCTATTCATAAAAAAATACACCTATGCCAGAAAATGGGCTGTGGCCCAGGGTCCAGCATTATATAAAAATCATGTGGGATGGAATGAGGACTCTCCTCACCATAAGATCCAATTAAAAAATCCACCTACTGGTCAGAGGCAGTATCCAGTTAAGCAAGAAGCTAAAAAACAGGTCAGGGAGATCTTAGATCAACTTCAATACCAAGGGGCGATTGAAACATGCACCTCGTCCATGAACAATCCTTTGTTTCCGGTCTCCAAACCAGACAATACATATCGTCTAGTTTTGGACTACAGACATTTAAATTCTTGTTGCAAAACCTTTGCAGTACAAAATACACACAGTGAAGCACTGATGAATAACATCATGCGCAAAAAATGTAAAACCGCATTAGATATTTCAAACGGTTTCTTCTGTCAAAATATCGCACCTGAAAGCAGGTACTTGACCGATTTCTCAATTATGGGGACACAGCGTCACTTCTGCGGTCTCCCCCAGGGATTCAAGAATAGTCCAGCATTATTTTAAGCCAGAGTAACAGAGTAACTACAAATGTAGGATGATGAGGCATTATCTTATGTTGATGACATCTATCTTACAGATGATGACTTGGACAGGCACTTGAACAGGGTGAATACCATAATACTTGGAAGTTTAAAAAATCAAAAATTGCCCACCTCAGCGACCTATTCTTAGGATACGAACTTTCAAGTGAAGGCAAAATCTTAGCAGCAAACTTTTCAGAAAAATGTGTGCTGCTCCAACCTCCAAAAACGCTGAAAAACAATTTTAGGATTCCTGCATTTCGGAAGAACTTACATTCTAAACTATGCAGAAAGGGTTAAACCTCTTTACGAACTAATCAAACCTGATTTCAAACCTACTAATTGGACTCAAAAACGCACAGAAAGTTTGCGTTCAGTGCAAACAGACATGTTAGCAACAACACTTTTACAGCCACGCGTAAACGTACGCAACCTTATAATCTGATTCATCCCAGGGAGATGCAGATTCACATTCCTACCTTTAATGAAGGTAAAAAGGTACCAATAGCTTATAAATCACACTTGTACACACAAGCTGAAATGAAATTCACTTCAACAGAAAAAATTCTGACAGCGGTTCAAACTGCAGTCGCAAAAGAGAGTGCTCTCGCACCGGGAAAACACATAAAAGTCGTTACTCCTGTACCTGCCTTAGAGGCAGTGATAAAGGCAATCATTCCGAATGCAAAAGCTTTACATCCAAGGTGGATACAATGGGTTAATTCTCTTGCTGCAACAGACGTTGAATACGTTTTTGACCCCTACTTGAAAACTCAAGAATTTCTACAATACGAGCAAGAATGTCCTCTGCCCACTGAGATTCTGCCTCTAGAACATTATGGATGTTTAATTTATACAGACGGATGAGCACAGCCCGAGATTGGGGGGAAAACAAGCTTATATTGCAGCGTGTGCGATTGTTAAAGGTCGCTGGCACGATGGTAAATTCCGACCTATGGTCACAAAAACTCAATCTCTAGGAGATTGTACAGCTCAGCGAGCTCAACTACAGGCTTTCAAGACGGCGCTTGAAAATACTGATCGCGAATTCCCCACACTCATAGTGTGTGATTCGTATTACTGCATCCAATCCTATAATGAATACTTGCAGACCTGGGTTCAAAACGGTTTCAAAGATGCGAAAGGTGGCACAATCAAGCATAAATTGCATTGGGAACAATTAGTTCTATTACACAAAAGAACTACAAAAGACTCATGTGATCCATACACTGAGTCATCAGCGTGATGGCGTTCACGTTGCAGGGAATTCATTGGCTGATGAAGCCGCGAAGGTAGCTGTGCAAACGGCTTCTGTAGCTGCAAATACTCGTTCAAAGACAAAAATAGACAGCAAAATAATGCAGGCTGTCGCCGCTTCCAATAAAGACAGCGCTAAAACACTACCAAAAGGCTTTCCACTCAAGAACTCCTATATAACTGATGCAAATAATGTTCCTTTTGCTCGAATCCCTGGAGTGGGGGATAGAGTAATTCCAAACATGGAACACGGATTGAGACTATTCTAGCAGCACATGAAGGACTTGCTTCTGCACACACAGGCCTTTTAGCCACAGTGCCATTATTTAAACGACGATACTGGTGGCCGCGCATGAGGAAACAGACCCGAAACAATGTTTTGGAATGTGAAATCTGCCAGAAAATGAAAGTTTCAACAGTAAAACGCCCGGCGCAGACCACCCTTTTAATCTCAGAGAAACCACTAGCATGCATTTACCGGGACCTGCGTTTAGCTCCAAAGCTTACAAAGAGGCCATGGCCAGCTTGGGCGTTGCATTGCGGAACTTAATTCCATTCCATCCTGAGGGAAATTCGGTTGTGGAAAGAAAAAACCATGACATAAAGCAATCTATAACAGCTAGGGTATTAGGCTCGGGTGACGGGTGGGTCAAATATCTAATAAGTGTCCATCGTAGTCTTAACAATCTGCCCAAAAATTCTCTGGGTTGAATTACTCCATATGAAATCCTTTTTGGTACTAGAATGATTGTCGAAGACCTCGATCATCATACTTCAATGGTAGAACAAAAACCCTTTGATATCAAAGACCGTTTGGCTGTTTTGCAGGACTTAAGTGAAACAAGAAGAAGTCTAAGCAACACAATACAGAAGCCAACGACCACTGAAGAAAAACCACCTGTCCCAGCAAGACCTGTCTGGATTCCAAAAATTGGGGATCTGGTCAGAGATAAGCGGATAAGAAGGAATTTGGGCCTTCTTACAGAAAACCAGTACCTGTGCTAGCAATCCACGGATCAAGAACAGTGTTACTGCCGCCCCTTGCTGGAAGAAAGGAGAACCGGTTTGTATCAATTGACCTGGTAAAACCACACCATGTGGCCGATAATAAGTAGTAAGCCCAGTGGACTCCAAAGGTGTAGCAGAAGACCAAATCTTCCTACTATCCAAGAGGTTCAAACTGAGAGACTCATCACCTCTTAAGAATCTGCAGTAAGCGCAGAAGGACTATGCAACAAAGCCATGAAACTTGTGCCTCTTGAAAACCAAATAACAGTTCGTCAAGAAACTCCTGTCTACAATGATGTAGCGTCTGACTATACTAATATGTCAAGGGACGAAATAGCTCCAGCGATTTCAAATAATCTGGATGCAATACTAACAATTGACAGAACTGCCTCTGGCTATTCCATCAATTTTTATACTTGTTTTGAGGATCACAGTGAGCCCGAAATAACACCATGAAATTAAAACTTTCAAGGAACAAGTAACAGAACTTTTTCACCAGCTTGCAAATACATATCTGGTTTCACCATGGTTTGAATTTTGGATTGTGTTAGGTGTACTTTTACTCCTACTATGGCTCATTCTTGTTTTAAGTTTGGGAAAGCTGATAGATGGACAATATAGTAAAATGGACACAGCAAGTAAAAACATCAACTTGCTCCTGAAGCCACATAAATCATCTCATCGTGAACAAAGAGCTGTTCCTCTACCTGGTGGTATAGCGTGGGACAGAACTGATTACGACATTCATGGTCCGGACGAGCTGTTGAAGATTCCACACCAATTTAAAGTTTCCTTGAGTGACTTTGTTTCACCTAGCACATTTTCTGATGATTGGGACTTTGAGACTGTTAATAACATGATGGCAGACTTAGAAATGTCAGCACAATTTACAAAACATGAATACTTAGAAGGTTCATCAGATTATGAACAAATGTATTGTTTTAATCATTATGGTCATCATTATTTGCACAAATCTGCAAACCCTAGAAATGTTTTTACTTATAACCCATGGGAACATTGTCCGACGCCACCAAAGGGTAGCTCAAAAACATTTTATGAAAAATGTCCATACTTCTCAGGTTTTAATGTCAAAAATCAAGAAACATTTTACTTTAAAAATCTTAAGAAGACAGGAATTAAAAGTATGTTGACTACTACTAAGCAAATTTATTCTGCGGCCTGTTATGCACAATTGTCCATATTAGGTTTTGACTTTTGAAAAGACAACATTGAGACAAAAACTGTCTGGGGCACAAAAGACTGGCAGGTGCAAGGTTTAGAAGCGCTTTTCAGAACCTGCATCTTCCCAGAACAAATAATGTTCCTAAATGAAACTGTTCAACAGACATCTTGTCTTGGCCTGGCCAAGATAAAAGACTTAAACAAACCGTCCATACCTAAGCCCACACCTGATAGTAATGGAACTACAGATGAGGAGGTAGACGTAAAATATATTTTACAACAAAACAGAACTAATCCTGATTGGAAACAGTGGTTAATTTGGCCCACAGACACGAATAACTGTCAAGATAGATTCCTGAATAAGACACAAGGATTTACAGTAACTAGGCCAGATCCAAGATATATCCAGAGACAACATCCAGGGATAGTAATCTATTACAGTGTAGGGAAACTGTGCCTTGAGTGGCTACAGAACTCCACACTCCCAGATATAAAACAACACTTAGCTTTACTTAAAGATGGCGTTGATTTGAGAGATTTCTTACAAGGACCTTGTAAACCACGTCATAAACGTTTCATATACTTCGGTATTTATGCTGGTTATCATGAAGCCTGGAAAGTCATGCAAATGGAAACTGCAGAACGAATACGAGAAATTGATTGTATTAATTTAGAGAAAGCTCTCTCTGTAGTTGACAATAGGTTAACAACTCTGTCGTCCAGAATGTATTCTTTGGACAGCATTGTATCCTCTGCGATAGACATAATGGAACAAGACTTGCTCATGTTACAACATGGACAGTCTCAATTGCGTTCTATAATGCTGCTAGGCTGAACGTTACAAAACCTTCGTTCAGGCTATGTGCCTTGGCGTCTAATCAACACCACGTCACTGTTTACTGGATTTAACCTTACAGATAAACAAATCTCTTTGGCACAGATGGGAGCAGACTATACGGTGCTGAGCATAGAAAAACTGGAAAGATTACCATTAACCGTTTCTGAGAAACCAGCAATGGAATGGATAATACATGGCACCATCACGATACCAGTGATGATTTTCCAGTTTCAGTATTGCTTAAAACACATACCAGCAGGCCTATATGAAAGGTTGGGTAAAGAAAACATAAAGTCGACCTGGGATTTACCATACACACACAAATGTTGGAGTGGGGAAAAGGAGGTATTTCTTAGTGGTAAAAATTGCAAAACAACACTGAGCGTAACACTTCTATGTCAGGGTATTAATTTACATGGAGCCTGCGATGGTTCTTCGACCAACTTATCCTGCCACCTGCAGGGTTCCACGGCAGCAGTGATGGATCTAATTTTTAGAAAAGGGGGTGGTGATGGACAGAGTATCTGAATTAAACAGAACACTCGTACCCAGTCAACAGATCAGGGCTTGATCCATCACCGTTTTTTAGCTCACTGCACCATCCCAGCTCAGAACCTGGCTACATGCAAATTATTCTGACCCCGTGCCTCATGGGAACAGGGCAGACCAAACTACCAAGCCAATTCTTCACTGGAAAGGAGACAAGCTTCCGGGGACCGGTTTCTGGCATTTCAGCGTGGAAGGGTATACTCAGATGTGAGTCCCTTGCTCACTGCACCATCAGGATTCAAGCAAGCCGGGCTGAATACGGCTGAAATGCCAGAAACCGGTCCCCGGAAGCTTGTTTCCTTCCCAGTATAAGAATTGGCTTGGTAGTTTGGTCTGCCCTGTTCCCTAATTTGCATGTAGCCAGGTTCTGAGCTGGGATGGTGCAGTGAGCTAAAAAACGGTGATGGATCAAGCACTGATCTTTGGACTGGGTAGGAGTGTTCTGCTTAATTCAGATACTCTGTCCATCACCACCCCCTTTTCTGGATCTAATTTTTAGGCAGCTTTCCAATGGGAGCTACATAATGTTGAATGATCACAGGTGTTGTGGAATTATGCCAGGAATAGCCTATCTTGTTAGTGTATCAGCCAGGGCCACTTGCTGTATGCAAGTATTGTTTCCTAAAACTAAGACAGACGGGGAGTCGCCGCTATGGCCATCACTGAACATCTCTTCTATACGAATTGATACTTTAAGCAGAATGAAAGCCATTCTTTTACAAAAAACGGTGCCACTGACCTCGTCCAGAGAGACGTATGATCTGCAAGTTGAAAGGTCCTCTGCAGAGATACATGGCCTATTATCAACAAACTGCCCCATACATTTCGCAGAAATGTTAGGTTGTATCTTAAACATGCCTTTTTTTGTTTTAATTTATTTATTGAAATTTTCAGATAATATACTGACATTCAAATGCAATAGTCATATTGGAGATAAAGCATACATAATCACGAACACATATCAGGGACATATCTGGACATACAGAAGTAGTTGGTTATGGACATAATGGGATGTTATAGAACAATGCACACCACCAATGGAGTATGGGCAATCAGAAAGCAAAACATGGTATTATACGTTTGCTATTACAGTTGGCATTGGGATAAGAACGTCAGGGAGTGTAGCAATACATTAGTGTGCCATGATGGACAGGCAAGGGAAGCCAGAGTATTGGAGAAAGTGGACAAGTGGGAACAGGTATTATCTGACCATAGGGCGCAGCATTGTCCATGTGGGGGTTTTCCAATAAATATGTCTGCAGCGGCCCCCAAATGTCCTGAGGGCGAGAGGAGCAGGGGAGGAGTTCAGCATAAGTGTTGAGTTGGTATTGCCAAAGTATCAAATCCGATAGCTAGTCCTTAAATTTGGGTGCTCGCCCTCTACCCCATCGACAGGCAATATGTCTCTTAGCAAGCACCAGGTAGAAGGACACAAAGCACCGGTGTTTAGCAGGGAATTGCTCAGTGTAGCCTAGTAGAGCTAGCAGTGGAGTTCTCGGGAGAGGTGTAGAGCCCATAGAGTCATGGGCTGCAAGGACATTGTCCTAATTGTTGTGAATATCAGGGCAATCCCAGGCAAGATGCAGGAAGTCAGCATGTTCCATTTTACATCTGTCGCATCTGTGTGTGTCTCTCAAGCCAAATCTATGGAGTGTAACTGGGGTATAATAACTCCGGCGTAAGAACCTATAATGTATAATGCGAAGTCTGCTATTGGCTGATATCTGCTCAGTCTGTCCACAACAGTATAACCATTGTCCATCCGTGATATCCTGGCCCAATTTCGTTGACCACTTGGCGCGCGCCGGGCATGCAGAGTATTCAATGTCACTATAAAGGCCATGATAGAGTGTGGATACCAAATGGGAAGCTGTGGGGGCATGCAGTACATTATGTAGCGGGGCAAATGTGGTGGGCTCGGATGAGTATGTGCCAAAACTAGCCTGTATACCATGGCAAAGGTGAGCATATAGAAACGTCTCCATAGTGGATGGCGGGGGTCAGGACGCAATTGTTGGAGAGAGCTATACTATACTATAGAGGTCTCCCCAGCAACGGAGGTTTCGTTTATGTGCGGCGCTTTTGAAAAGTCCCTCCTGTAGTAGTGTTAGTTCCGGATGATATGTCAGCGGAAGGAGAGGGGAATATAAACTAGGTGCATGCATGTGTTCCAAGATGCGGTACCAGGCCAAGATTGTGCATTCTACTGAAAATGGATTGCTGCCACGAGGTATCGCAGGGACTAAAATGTCTCCGTCTAAAGGGATGGGGTCTGCGAGCCAATGCGCTGTGCCAACGTGGGCAGTGTAACGGGGTGGATGGAACCAGAAGTGCGCGTAATGAGCTTGCGCACAAAAATAATAAAGCTCAAAGTTTGGGACGTCAAACCCCCCATGGGCGTAAGGCCGAACAATCACATTCCATTGTATGCGTGGCTGTTTTCCTCCCCATACAAAGCAAATCAATTCCGACCAAAGCGTGGCAAAAAAATGCCGGCCAGGGTCGTATGGAATATTTAAGAAGAAGTATAAAAATTTAGGGAGGTTCTCCATCTTTATAAGGGAGATGCGACCAGCCATAGTTAGGGGAAGGGCAATCCATCGGGTGATGCAGTTTGTGATGTGTTTCATGGCACATCCATAATTGATAAGCATCAATTCATCGTGGTCTGAGGTTACTCGAATGCCAAGGTATTTAGCATCATCTGCGCACCACACAAGTGGGTAATCAGTTGTAAAGAGAATGACTGAGCTGGTCAGAGGGACAATTTGTGAATTGGACCAATTTATGTGTATCCCGGAGAGGCCACTGAACCTGACAAACTCTTGCAGCAATGTATTGAGGTTATGGTGAGGATCTTTAATATAGAGGGTCACGTCATCTGCATATAAGGAGATGAGTATAGGGCGAAGGAGTCAGCGCAGACCCATGTAATTGTGATGTTGCATCACCCTCGCTGCAAGGGGCTCCATAATCAGAGCAAACAGTAGGGAGAGAGTGGACACCCCTGATGATTGCCACGGGAAAGGAGGATGGAGGGTGAGGTGTGGCCATTAATCAGAACCCTTGCAGTGGGTGAGGCAAACAAAAGCCGAATCCATGTGAGGAAGCCAACAGGAAGGCCCATGCACTGCAGGACAGTGAATAGGTAGTCCCATTCCACTGAATCGAAAGCCTTTGAGGCATCAAGAAGCACTGCTATCAATTGTAAATTGGATCTACGACTTGCTAGATGGAGAAAAGAGTCCTGAGATTGTGAGACGTGGCTCTCCCCGGTATAAACCCGGCTTGATCAGGCAGAATTAACTTTTCCATAAGTAAGCTAAGCCGGTTAGCCAATAACTTAGCCAAAATGTTGGCATCAGTGTTGATTAGTGAGAGAGGCCTATAGGATTCGCAACGATCTGCAGGTTTGCCAGGCTTCAATAATGACGTGATAAGTGCCTCTCTCATGGTGCCAGGTAAGGTTAGTGTCTCATGGGCCTCGAGGACTACCTCTTTAGGCACTGAGAGCAGCCGATCTATGTACAATTTATAGAAGTCAATAGGCAGCCCATCCGCGTCAGGCGCCTTCTCGGATGACATTTGTATTATGGCCTCCCTGTACTCATTGTCTTCAAATGGGGCCGCCAGGAACTGACGTTGGGTATTTCCCAGCCACGCAAGAGTTATGTCACAAAAGTAGATGGGAAAGTCAGGGGGGGTCATGCGATGCAAGCTATATTGTTCTGAGTAGTATGCAGTAAATATCTTGAGAATATCTAAGCTGTCTCTATATTGCGTACCGCTATCATCCACCACGTCCAGTATGTGGTTTGAGAAGCGGGGCTGTTTTATAGTGCTCAAGAGTGTCCGACCAGGTCTCTCACCTTCGCCATAGCGTCAGGCAGTGTAGTATTTACCTCTGAATTTCACCTCGCGAGCCGTCCACTTCTAGCCTTTTAATTTCGAGTTCAAGACGCTTCAAATCTATTCTAAGGTCACGAAGCACTCCAAGGTTTTTGGACATACAGACACCTCTAATTGTATCCTTAGCCACAGCAAGCCAACACTGTCTACAGTGCCTTTATTCCTGAGAAATAAGTCTTCTATCTCGTCTCCCAGTTCAGCTTGGAACACAGTGTCCAAGAGTGCCTCTGGTACAAGCCGCCAGCAACGGGGAATGGCCACGGAATTGGGAGGCATTAATTCAAGGCACACAGGTGCGTGGTCTGAGTATGTACGTGCCATATGAGTGGCTATTTTAATCCATGGGACAACACCCCGGAAACATAACCAATAATCTAATCTAGACCATGTAGCATACCCAGCAGTACAAAAGGTACCATCTCTGGTTGTAGGGTGCACGTGTCGCCAAGCATCGATGATATCATGCTCCGTAAGCACCCCTGAGAGGATGTCACGCATTTTTGTATAGTGATGTGGAAGAGGGTTAGAGCGGTCCATGGAAGGACAGCGGAAAGTGTTGAGATCCCTACCCCATATAACATGTGTGGAGCCTATCTTCAGTACATGCCCCCATAGTGTTGTGAAGTAGTCAGGGTCATCCAAATTAGGGCCGTAGCTGAAGACAAGGCTGACAGACTGTGTTGCTAAGGTGCCCCAGATAAGACAGCTGCGGCCAAGGGAATCGCTGTGTTTGCCTCTCAACCTGAATCGTGTGTTTTTCTTTATTAAAATAAGTGCGCCCCGTGAATATGAGGAGTAAGAAGAGAATGCTGGTCCATGCGCTTAAAAATGACATAGGTGCATTGTCTCCAATAGCAATTAACAACCCCAACCACATTGGCACCCCAATCGTGCCGGGATACTTATTCCCACCCAATTCCCAAACTAGAAAAACAGGCTAGTCCAATCTAACCGGACTAGGCTTAGTTAGCAAGGAATATTCAAGCCAATACAATAAAAGAGGAAGTATTTGCAAAGGGGGATTTCCCATGTAGAGGCACCAGATGGCAATCATCCCTTCCCCCAGCCGTTTTCCAAAATAATGTGATGCAGTCCCCGGGTCTTAACCCATGAAAGGGAGGAAGCAGCCTAAGGAGGAAGGGTGCTTGGCACAGTAGTAAGGGTCTACTCCTTGGTGAATAACATATGTCAGAAACAGTAAAAGGTGAAAAGCATGGCAAAACATAAGAAGCATAGCCTATCTGGCACTTATGTGTCTCTAAGCTTGATCCAGACACGATGACGAGAACAAGACTGCAAGTCAAATTGTCAATTGTTCCACAGCAAGATTAAGTCTGTAGAGGGTGACGCCCTGCAGCCTACATTAGCGTGGGACTTGAAGGTAGGCCTTTCTGACCAGCGAATAGCATGTGGCTGCAGTGAAAAGCTGGACTAGTCGTTGGCCGATAAAGACGGGCTGGCGTCGCGGTCGGGACGGGGCGAGCGCCCTGCAATGGTTTTCAGGAAGCCCTCAACTTGTTGTGGATTAGTGCAGAAAACGTGTCTGTGCGTAATGCGACGCTTTGCAGGGTACAGTAAGGCATATTCCAGTTGGGCTTTGCAGAGTTTCTGATTAACTGTGAGGAATTTCCGGCTGACCTCTTGAACCACAAGAGTAAAGTCAGGGTAGATTGTGAATGCGTTCCCTTCGAATTGTAGTGTCTTCAGCTTGTGGGCTTTCTGGAGGGAAACATTGCGATCTCAGTAAATAAGAAGGCGCGCAAGCATAGGGCGAGGGGTTTCTCCAGGGGGTGGTCGCGGGCCCAGAGAACGGTGCGCGCGTTTCACCACTAGGTGAGGTGAGAACGAGTCCGTGCCAAAGGAGCCTTTTAGGTGACGTTCGACATAGTCCTCCATGGGTCCAGTGCTTGTGCTCTCCGATATGCCTAAAATGTGGACATTATTACAGCGGCTTCTGGCTTCGATGTCCTCATTTTTTTCCGCGATCACCTTCAACAGTTTATCCATTTGTGCCACTTGTGTTTGCATTCAGGGGGGTAATGTCCTCGTTTTCGGAGATACGCCGCTCCGCCTCCTTTAACTGGCCGTCATGCTTATCAACCTTTTGCACAAGAAAATCTTAGGGATTGTTCATAGTGTCCATTTTCCCAGATAAGTCCGATAAGCTGTGCTGTACTGCAAGGAGTATAGATTTAACGTCGTCCTCATTGGCCTGCGACAAGGACTGTGTTTGCTCCATGTGGGTAGGAGTAGGGTCAGCAGAATTAGATCTTGTCGTCGCCTTTTTCTGCATGTCAATCATTAGTCGTGGTGGGCGACCGTCAAGCTTCCCCATCGTGCCACAAAACAAGAGACAGACAAGCCCCTCAGCAATAGGAAGATGTATATGCCGCCTGGTTTGAGATCACAGCAGGGAAAATGTTTATGGCAATGTACCAGGGTAGGGCGAGGGCACAGTGGTGGTATGATGGCACAGCGCCCAACAGAAGGCTACAGCCTCATAGCATGTCCACACATAGCACAATGATTTAAGAGGTCACGAGTATAGCTGCTACAGGCTCCAGACGTCTGCACAAAGAGCAAATTGCGGGTAAACTATTGTGGCAGTCAGCTCATGAAAAACAAAAGGTGAAGCATGAAGCAATCAGGACACACAGTGCCGAGTGGGCCTGGTAGGCTGAAAAACAGTACATCCCCACAGCTTTCAGTGGTCTCTGCAGCAGTATAGAAGGGCGATCAGGCCGTATGTACAGAGGAATGGCATGTCCTCAGTGGCAAGCGGGGGGATTCACGCAGCAAAGCGGCAGCAGGCAGGCGCCAAGGGATGCAGTACTCACAGCCGGGAGATCAATGGCAGAGGTGGAGAGTCACAGCAGGGTTTCAGTTGCAGGAAAAACACGGCAGGGCCCAGGTTCGATGCATGGCCTCTTGGAGTGCCTACAGGCTCTGCAGGCCATTAGGTGCCCAGTGGGAGGTATTGTGCTAGCGCCGCCAAGAAGAGGGGGGAAAGAGTTGAAAGATGGATGCTCCGCTCAGTCCAATCCGCCTGGTTTGAGATCACAGCAGGGAGAAATTTTGTGGCAATTTACCAGGGTAGGGCGAGTGCACAGTGGTGGTGAGATAGCACAGTGCATCACAGGGGAAAGCTACAGCCTCATAGCGTGACCACACATAGCACAATGATTGAGGAGATCACAAGTACAGCTGCTACAGACTCCAGACGTCTGCACAAAGAGCAAATTGCAGGTCAACTATTGTGGCAGTCTGCTCATGAAATAACGAAGGTACAGTATGAAGCAATAAGGGCACACAGCGCTGAGAGGGCCTGGTAGGCTGAAAAAACAGTGCGTCCCCACAGCTTCCAGTGGTCTATGCAGCAGTAGAGAAGGGCGCTCGGGCTGCATGTAAACAGGAATGGCACGGCCTCAGCGGCAAATGGGGGAAGTCAAGCAGCAAAGCGGCAGCTGACAGGTGCCAACGGATGCAGTACTCACAGCCGGAAGATCGACGGCAGAGGTGGAGAGCCACAGCAGGGTTCCAGCTTCAGGAAGAACACGGCAGGGCCCAGGTACGATGCACGGCCTCCGGGAGTGCCTACATGCTCTGCAGGCAATTAGGTGCCCAGTGGGAGGTATTGTGCTAGGGCCGCCGAGTAGAGGGGGAGCAGAGTTGAAGGATGGAAGCTCCCCTCAGTCCGATCACCCGGTAATGCGCAGCGGGGGTCCGCACAGCAGATACAAACACCCCCACCTGCGGTCGTATCACGGGGCAGGAGCCCAGAGCTAAGGGAAGATCGCGGCGGGCCCAGTTTCGTCGAGCGGCCTCCAGTCTTCAAAAAAAGCTCCGCAGGTATTAGGGTGCCAAGTAGATGGTAGGGAAATAGCGCCTCGAGGCACACGCCGGGGTGGCTGAGCAGAACTGAAAGAGAGAAAAAAAAGAAAATTACGATTCTCCGCAGGCTGTCACTCCAAGGTCGGGTTCACACCGCAGATCCACTGCCACTCATGCGGTCCGTCCCTATGTAGTGGCAGTCACAGGGCAGGATCATGTAATGATGGGAGGTCAATAAGCAGCAGGATTAGTCTAAAACGCCAGCGAAAGCCCAGTGGGGCCCAACACCATGTGTAGCGCTGCGAGCTCAGGTAGCCCCAGTCACCGGACAGGGTTCCAGCAGCAACGATAAGGTCAGCCCCCGCAGCAGAGAGCCTCCCACAGCCGGGTCCGTGACAGGGCTGAAATGTTGATTCTTTCACCACTAAAAACGGAGGCCGCAGTAATGAGTTGGGGTACAGAAATTTGTGTCTAACTGGAGTAGAAGGTAGGATAAATGCCGGATATTAGTGCCAAGCTACCAGAGCCTCACGGGTGTGCGGCCATCATGGATGTGCGCCACCTAGCGCCCCGTATCTTAAACATGTCTGATACCAGTAGTATTGTACATGTATTTAAGATGATTTTTTTGGGACTGTTAGCCCCCGTTAAAGCAGTCCTAGGCATTTTTCCAAACTTCGTGCACTCTGTGTTTGGTGCCTGCCTCTCATTTTGGGACTTGTAGCAGGGATACTATTTTTGTTCCTTCTGCTCCGATATGGCAAGTCCAGTCACCAGCGATACCCAGATTACCATGGAGAACACTTTTCTGGAAATGCAGTATTGTGAGCGTATAAAACAGATTCTTGGCTTGGCTCATTTAAGAGATCCCCACCGACAGCCAGGACCATCCACAGAAAGGGCTGCTCACCGATGCCAACAGCACAGTTGTTTTTAATGGGCCGTCTAAGAGACAAGGCTCAGCAAGGGCCACCACGTGCGGGAAGCCTAGATCCCCCGCATGGGAGGCAAGGAGCGGAGATGGAATCGCAAGCGGCGGTTTAAGTGGCTAAAATGGATTTTGGTGCTTGCTGCAGTGGAGAAGATTGGCGATACCCTGGAACAGATCAAGACGTCACTGGAATCAAGGATTGACAAAGTCACCTCTGACTTCACACTCCTCCATGCAGACCATCGCAAGTTGGCTGAGAAGGTTACAGTTCAAGACCAAACCCTCCAGGAACTTCAACCTGTCACCCGGAATCATGCTGCTGCGCTACAGGATATAATGGACTGCGTGCATACACTCGAAGGCAGGGCAAAAGATGCAGAAGGGTGCTCCCGATGCAACAATGTGCGCATGGTGGGCCTTCCGGAGGGGAAGAGGGCAGAAACACGGAACAGTATGTTGAGCGCTGGCTACGAGACCTGTTGCCCCATTCATTGTTGCCGCAATTTGTGGTGAAGAGAGCGCACCGGGTGCCGGCCCAGAGACCCCGACCGGATGCCAGGCCCCGCCCATTCCTTTTTAAACTCCTCAACTTCAGAGACAGAGAGGTGGTGTTACGTGAAACCCGGAAGTTGGAAGACCTCAATTAGGCGGTAGCCAGGTCATGTTCTTTCCGGACGACACCACACTTGTGCAACAACGCAGAAGCAATTACACAGCAGTTAAGCATGAACTCCGGGAATTGGAGCTGCCCTACTCTTTGCTGTTCCCCTGCGAGTCGTGACGAAAGAGGGAACCCGCTTCTTTGACTCCCCTGTGGAGGAGTGGAACTGGCTGGAGGGGTCGGGAAGGTGGACAGGTATGTGCCCGCCAGGCCCAGTAGACGGTGGCTCGACAGCACGGAGAACCCGACGGCGGAGGCGGCGTGGGACACCCCAAGCAACACGGCCAAGTCAAGTATCGCCAAGTCCAGAGAAAATCAGGATGGAGCGGCAAGATGTCTTAGATGCAGCGGCAACCATCGGAACTGCACATTGCGGTGACCGCGGAGAAGTCTCCATACACGACACACCAGGAACCAGCGGCCCATCATCCCGATCTACAGTAATATCAGTAGACATGGACATGCGGAGGGTAACCCCACAGACTGCAGATGGCATCATATGAACCCGTAAAGGAATCACTGGACTCAATCATAGTCAAGCTGTGCAAGTGGTACTTTGTTTACCCGTTTTCTTTACACATATTGTGTGTACGCGGCACACTGCAGGGGTGCCACTGGGGGGTGGGAGGTGGGCGCAATGTCCTGTGGGGTGGCTGGGGACTGCCATGCGAGAGTCTGGTTGCGTCAGGTGCCACGCTGGGAAAGCAGGGAGACAGCAGAGACGCTGTGCACCACACTCCGTGTTTGCACGCTTCCCTGGGCGTTCAGCGTGATGGTGCACCTCCTTAACACATTGGGAACAGTAGGGGGAGACAGTAAGGACGAGACACCCCTAGCGCGTACACCCACTAGGGGCCATACTGGACTAGTTTTGTAATTCACACATGGTACAAAAGTTTGGATGGACACCCACTTTGGGATATGCCCCGATAGTAATGTTGTTTGCAGTTCTGCTGTTCGTAAGTGACTCAACCCCCCACCAGACCATGACACCTGCCCACAGAGGCAATCCTCTGGCCATGGTGCCGACCCACCAGCGCGACCCCCTTGTACAATGCTGCGCTTGACGAACCAACTTAGCTATGACACATACTAACATCATAACGTGGAATATAAGCGGTATGCACACACCCAAGAATTGCTATTCTATATTTTCCTACCTTCAGCGGCACTAAGTGGGTATCGCCATTTTACAGGAGACACACGTGACACAGGCGGAGCTCAATAGGCTTCGCAGGCGCTGGAGAGTGCAAATATATGGCACTACCTTCTCATCACATGTGCGAGGTACACTGATCTGTGCTGGCGGGAACCCCATTCATCTGCGAGGAGGTGGTAACAGACTAGGAGGGCAGGTACACCTTCCTGCGTGGGAAGTTAATCGGTCAAATAATACTGCTGGGGTCAATATATGCCCCTAACATAGACCAGCTGTCATTCCTAACACAACTGTCGCAGGTACTGACCCCCTATGCAGGGCTCCCTTGGCTATTGGTGGGGACTATAATATGGTCCTCGACAACGGCGGTGTCAAATGCGCAGGCGCTTGGGGACTGGCTTTTGAACTGGGCACTAAAGGACCTGTGGCGCATCCTCCACCCGACCGAACAAATCTACTCCAATTACTCAGCAGTCCATGATCCATGATTTGCATGTCCGACTGGACAGGCTGGTGGGATCCCAGTCTTTGCTCCAGCTCGTTGCGAAATTAGAATATTTAAGGAGGACACACTCCGATCATAACCCTTTATGGTTCCAGATCAGTTGGGAAGCAGACTACCCTCCTGTGTCCACATGGCGACTCCAACCGAGTGCGCTGGAGTACTCGGAGTTTCGCTCATCCCTGGGGATGGCTATTCTAACGTACTTCGATATCAATGTAGGGAAGGCAAGCAACGCACTAGTGGATTGGGATGCCCACAAAGTGGCGGTCAGGGGACACTGTCTGGGAGCTACGTGGAATATATGTGAGACGCTATCAACCTCCCTCACACACCTAGAGGCCGAGCTGTTACAGTATGAGCGTGAAGGATAAGGAGGGGGCAGACATTCGCATCGGCTAGAGGAAATCCACGCTCAACACACGGAGCTTCTGGAGCGTCTGAGATGCCACAACTATATGGCACACATGGCTCGAACACATGCCAGAGCCTATAGAGCAGGCAGCCTACTGGCCTGGCTGCTGCAACAAGAGGACAGTCACGCTCCAATAGGAGCAATCCGCACGGCAGAGGGGACTCTGGTGTACACGCATCGCGAGATACACCGAGTGCTCACCGAACACGACACACAGCTCTGCAGAGCTAGAGGAAATGACCCCAGGCATGTTCTGGAGAGTTTCCTAGACTCTACCCAACTGCACTACCGCCTTCGATGTGGGAGGCGTACCTGGTCTCCCTGCTAAAATCCGACAGAGACTCCACAGCCTTAAGATCGTATAGACCCTGCTGATGCTTAATGTCGACTACAAGATCCTCGCCAAAGTACTGGTGGAAAGGTTGGCGTTGGTGGCTCCACACTTAGTCCACTCTGACCAAAATGGGTTTGTTCCAGCAAGGTGAACGTCGCTGAATCTGCGGAGATATTTCAGGGTGGCGACTGAAGCCGTGCAGGAGTGGCCCATGGCGGGATGTCTCATCCTCGACCTGGAGAAAGCATTTGGTTAAGATGGGGCTATCTGTCAGCGGTGCTGCTGAGATACGGGTTGGACATGGGGTTCGTCCAAATGGTTGACCTGCTGTACATAAACCCCACAGTCCGAGTACGGTTGGGCCTGTACGTTTCTGAGGTGGGTCGAGGCACCAGGCAAGGGTGCCTTTGTCCCCGCTGCTGTTCGCGCTGGCAATCTAGCCCCTGGCTGCAGCTATGCGTGCGACACTGGGGGATGGTATATCAGGGATGGTATATGCAGGACTATTCCGAGGTAGAGCCGGTAGATACCAGAATCATAGAGGACAATATAATATGCCAGCGCAACCATGGTGGCCTCCAGCGCCCTGGGGGTATCCAGGTAATTTTCAACCACCAATAGGCCCTTTTTCTGGTTTCCCACAATACAACAACCAGCCTTTTTTATCGCGTGGCCCCCGACGATCTTGGGGCAAAAAAAGACCAACGCAGGGACAGCCACAGGTCCAGTGGGAAGACACCGCAGGTCCACACCCTGGAACCCAAAGCCATACGAGACGGAGTGCTCAAGAGTAGAAATGATACCTGAGGAAAGCTTGGTGGTTAATTTGAGCCAAAGAACTTTATCAACTATTGAAGAAGTGGTCTTAAATAAGGGCCTAGGATTTGTAACGACAGATGTGGGTGATCCATTCTTACTCCAAATAGAACTAGCCCAGTTTTTTCGCAAACTGAGGTTACATTACTTTTTTAAGAACAAAAGTAATGAAGAGTCCGAGCAAGAGACCGATGTTAATACAGGTCTGAGGATGAAATCCACATTTCTACCTCCTATACATGCCATACCACCGCAGGTACCCACCTTCGAACAGGCAGTTAAAGATGACATTGAAAAGATTTGGGTCTCTCCAAAAACTGGCTATAACAACTTGTCAGGAGTTGAGAGACAAGCATTGAAAACATTGACTCAAGATGTCACAATAGTCATCAAGCCTGCTGACAAAGGGGGCTCCATTGTGGTTCAAGATGTGGAGGTATATAGGAATGAGTGTCTATGACAGTTGAACAACAAGAATGCATATCGACCGCTCACTATAGACCCCACTCCGAGACTGAGGAATGAAATTAAGGTCCTAGAGGGCTTAGCAGAGGGTTGGATAACTCCCTTGGAGTCCCAATTTCTGCAGGCACAGCACCTCATCATGCCCTATTTTTACACCTTACCTAAGGTGCATAAACCCCAGAGACCACCACCGGGTAGGCCAATTATATCTGGCCAGGGCTCGATTTTAGAACCCCTTTCGGTCTTTGCAGACTACTTCCTAAAACCTTTAGTGCACACAATGCCCACTTACCTTAAGGACACCACGGATGTTTTGAGAGTGATTCCTGATATCGCTTTCAATCGGGAGACGGACTATCTAGTCTCTCTCGACGTAAAGTCCTTGTACACCTCCATCCACCAGGATGCGACTCTAGATACCATCAGATCCATCCTGGAGGAAACGGATCTTGACTCCATCACTCCTGTGCACTTCATCCTGGCTTTAGCTACGATAGCCATGAAGGAGAATTTCTTTATGTATGAGGACATAGTATACCATCAGATCTCTGGGACTAGCATGGGCAGTATTTTTGCCCCTTCCCTAGCAAACCTGTATGTCCACATGTTCGAACAGACAACAGTGCTGAATCCAACCAACCCATTCTTTTCATCTATACTCTGGTGGAAAAGATATATAGATGATATTTTACTGGTCTGGAGAGGCAACAAAGAATCTGTTCTCCTTTTCTATCAATGGCTCAACAACCAAAACATCTTCTTGCGTTTCACTATAGAAATCAGCAAAGAAAGGGTTTCATTTCTGGACCTCTCTATCTACACCACTGAGACGGGTTTAGAAAGTAAACTATACCGAAAGCCGATGGCCAGGAATTCCCTGCTTTTGTACGAAAGTCAACACCCTAAATCCCTGCATGACAACTTGCCCTTTGGGCAGTTCCTTCGAGTTCGACGGAACTGCTCTACTTCAGAAACATTTGCACGCCACGCAGGGGACTTAGCCAAACAGTTGACCGTCAGACACTACCCTAGGAGACTTATCCAGCGTTCCTACAAACGGGCAGCCAACAATCATCGTGCAGCACTGCTTGAGCCACGAGCTGAAAAAGCCCCTTTGGATCGTTTGGCACTGGTCAGTACCTACAACACCAAGTCTAACTGTGTCCAGAAAATCATCAGACGACACTGGCGCATTTTAAACAGCAGTAATGACAGAATAGAGTTTCCTCTATTTGCCTTTAACCGTTCTAGGAATCTCAGGGATCGCTTAATACATACTCGCCCTAAGGACACACCCAGAAGAGAGGTGGGCACCTTGTGGGACCTGCCCCCGGTGATAGGTCATCACCCATGTGGCGGATGCTCTGTTTGTCCTCTAACTTCTAAAACAATGAGCATAGATATAGGCACAGATCGCCCTTGGGAGCTGAGACATTTCTCCAACTGTAACAGCACCAACTTGATATATCTCCTAACATGCCCCTGTAATGAACGTTATGTTGGCATGACCACTACGAAGGTGCGTGTGAGGATGCAGGAACACAAGAGCGCTTTTTGATGCAAAAAAGATATTTCAAAACTGACTAAACATTTCATACAGCACAATCATAGTGAAATGGATTTCAAGTGGAATGTCCTTGAAAAACCATATATTCCCTCACACGTGAGTGACATATCCAGAATCCTGTTTCTAAAAGAGCAGAAATGGGTTTTCAAATTGGGGACAGACAGGCATGGGCTTAATGATGATATCCCTTGGTTTAATCTATCATGAAAAGACCTGCATGGGACCTGCATGTTCTGTGACTGACAGATTGAGAATCACACTCTCTGATGACTGCATTCCCAGTGATTCGACTGATCTAATTCGGAATGCTACTTTCCACATAGAGGCATTCGTTTTTGCTGTTATTAAATCATTAATCAGGAGCCTTCTCTGCTCTAGACTATTCCACACAAGTAACACACAATGAACTATTTTGATCTGGCTGCATTTGAATTTAACTTAGTGTGATGTCTGGTCAGTTTTGGGACTCTATATGATATGTCAAACTTCGGGTGACAAGATTTGCACCTGAATAACCCTTATACTGTGTACCAAATATTCGAACTACTCGAATCAGACGTATGACGGCATTTGGTAGTTCGAATACATCTTCTCGCGATATCACGCAAGGCACACTGAAGTATACTACAGACTGTAACAAGATCTGCTTTAACATCTATGCTGTCTCGTGGTTGCAGCCTTAACAGGTACAGTGACCCTCGACAACACTTGAGCCTCACAGCTCACTGACGTGGACATTTGGAATTTCTTACCGCCGATAAGCAATGCCCCATGTCCCTAGAACTACACACATCTCGCATGTGACGTCATGCTGTAGTTCTCCATTGTCTCGCGAGTCTACGCGAGCAAAGGGTTTATCGGGACTCAGACTTGTGGTAGCCTACACTTCGGTTCTATCCTGGCGCAATGTCTAAATCTGACACATATAAAACCACTAATCGAGGTACTATCGTAGTTATACAACACGCCTCCATTTAATAGTGGTAACTTAAAGTCTCGATTTTGTAGCTCACTGATTGGCTGTTAGAGATAGGGCTCAACCAGTGAAATTGCAGGTCTTACGAGTGCCCAGTGCCTCCCCCTGACTCAGTCACAGACCGAGACAACGACGGACAGGTAGGCACACAGCTCGAATGGGCCACTCCTTACTATTTTTCTCAGTTCTTCCCTTGTTTATAACAGGCAAAGTAAGGAAATTAATTCATATACTGGTCATTGGGGAACCCCCTTCTTTTATTTAAAACTCCTTATTCAGATGGGAATGTGGAACTAGTTAAGCTGCACCACATTAGATTTTGAAAATATGTTGGAACCACAATGTTGCAGGCAGTGATAGTGTGGCTGTGGAGTGAGGTCCTCAGGTTGGGATAGGTTGATGCAAGCTGGTTTGCTCTTCGTGCAGAATACCATGTAACCCTGGGTATAACGATTGGACAGAGCAGATCAGAGTTAGCTCTCTCTGCCCACGCTGAGTGCAGGGTTATTTTTGTTCTTGCAGAGCGGGGTCTCATATATTCTGAGCCAGGTCCAGGAAGAGGTGAGGTCCTTTCCCCGGACACACTGGGTGAGTAATTAACATGTAAACAGATTGAAACGAAGTATGTATCCAACAGACCTTGTAAGCTGAGTGGGACTAACCGGAGTGTTTGTCTTTAACAGATGTTACCAATACACCAGGTACCGAAGAGGAATTCAGACAGTTGAAGGAAAATCATATCCTTTACTGTTGATGATACACTTGTGTGTTTTTTTGTATTATATATTTTTTCACACATTTAGTCACTTGTAGGCAGTAGCACTAACTAAGAACAGAGGCCCTGAAGAAAGCCTATGGTCCTTTTCCACTACAGGCTGAAACATGTTGGCCCTCTCGCAGCTATTTGTTTGAACTGCGATTATATTTTTGCACTGTTCCTGTTTTAAATCGGAAGGGGCTTACGTCCAATAAATAATCTTTCGTTAAACTCACTATCCTTTTTTAATCACCACTTTTATAATTTTTGCACTGCACCATCCCATCATATCAACATCATGTGGTATAACTAATTGATTGTGGGTCGTTACCCCAAGCCGACCATAGGGGTATGCTGGTTCTCTCAATGATCAAGAGACACAATACCCTGGTAGGATTACCAGATGAGAATATTGATCAATACAAGACATTGATGGTAATCCTTAAATGAGGTGGACTGACATTCGCAGGTGTCCCATATTTTGGTGATTTGGTCTGTTAGCTTAATGTGTTTTTTACTTCCTGTGTACTTAACAAGGCATTAGGATAGCTTGTAAGAAATCCCCAAAGGATTTCTGGCTTAGACCCCTAAGTTTGTTTGTTGTTTATGTAGCTCCCCTGGGGGATAGAACTTAGGCCTGGTTTTTAAACATCCCTCTAGCCCTCCTCTACCGTATCGTTATTTATAAACAACAGCTGTTGACAGGAGTCAAATGATTGGCCAATCAATATGTCATGTGCAGATGTCAGCAAATAGTCTAGTCGATATCTCTAAGGCATCCATTGCCTCGGAGAATTAAATGTTTCCACATGTGTGAGACCTCCCAGGAACTTTTGACAATGGGGGCCTGATTCACAAAGGAACCTAACTATTGCATTGTGGAGAATTTGTTCTCAACTGAAATGACCTTCCCACAACTGAGGGGCCCCCACGGTGAGTGATGAGGAACTTTGTGAATCAGGCCCTATGTGTCTGGGATACACAGCACTGTTTCCCCCGAATTTGGTCCAACACTACAATCAACTCTGAGCTGAGCGCAAAATGTGGACTACATGTACCATGATGGAAAGGAGAAAACCTTTCTGGGAAGTGATGTTGTATCTGACCACACCATTTTCACTGTCCAAAATGATTTCAATGGTCAGTTTTACCTTTTGTCTCACATTTCTAATGTTCCTTTTATGTGTAAAATCTATCCTGGCCCATTTTCAGATTCTCCGCTCTTCATGCGGAGAGTACGCAGTCGGGCCGGAGATTTCAAAAACGGGACAGAAACCAAACTATTCATACAGGACATTACATACAGAAAATGGTAGGCAGGAAATACATCACAGGAAGTTGCTGGCAGCCATTTCCTGTTCATTCTGAGTCATTCTCCGTACCATATCAGACCCTCTGCCATCCTGCTGCTCTGTAACAACCACACTGCCCCCAACATAGCTGAGGGACTAGAGGAGAAAGCACCCCCTTTCACTGAAAGCGAATTAGACCTGTTAGCAGAGGGGGTGCTAGAAAAATACCCGTAGCTGTATGGGGGGCCAGAGGAACAACCGAGCATGCGCCAGAATCTGGTCCACCATTGAGGAATGCTGCAGTGCAGTTGGTGTCTATGGCCGACGGGGCAGGGCATGGCGTAAGCGCTGGGAGGACCTAAAACGCTGGGCCAGTCCTCCCAGCATTATGTGCACCGGCCCTGCCTCTCACCACTGACCAGGAGGCTCCTGAGGGCAGTCTGGCCGACACTCCATTCTCAGCTGGAGGAGCATTAGCAGCAGAGGAATGGTAAGTGCATTAACTGTAATATGTGTCTGAAAGTATGATGCGAGGGATGACAAAACTGTACCATCAGGTTTCCCATGTCTCCATTTACTCACTCTGTGTGAATGCAGCAGTCATTATAAGGCCAAAGGCTCACTGTTTTACATGAAATGCATGAGTTGAATGCATTCTGGGACCTGTCGTTTTTGGAAGTCGCCGGGTGAAAAGAGCCACACGTAAGCAATTGTATGTAAAATTGCACTAGCAGCACCATTACTAGTGAACCAAGGGCCTTATAACTGATGTGTGCATTGGGTGAGGAATGGTACAAACACTGTTCAGTGTGTGGATGAGAAGCCTTTGGGTGTTGGATGCTGTGACTTGCATGTCATTGGTGTGTGCTTCAGGGCTCCATTTACCTAATATGTACAAATGTAGCAGTCATTATGAGGCCAAAGGCTTACTGTAGCATATAGAATGCTCTTAGCTGAGTGCATTATGGGACCTGTCTTTCTTGGAAGCCATCGGGGGTAAAGAGCCATACACATGCATTTATATGTAAAATAGCACTAGCAGCACCATCACCAGTGAACCAAGGGCCTAATAACTGATGTGTGCATTAGGTGAGGAACGGTACAAACACTATCCACTGTGTGTATGTGAGTGCTACAGACTGAGTAAAGGCTGAGGACATTGTATGGGGGTGAAGAACTAGCCCCCTCTGGCCAGGGGGAAGGATATTGACTATCTGCCTGACAATTTACATCTTTTGTTTGGTGAGGTGTACCCAGGGCGGGTCACACCACAACCTGGGCCTGTCATCAGATCCTCCGTGACTCTAGAGGCTCCCTTTCCATTTGGGTCTCCAGCTGCATCCCCAGCCACTAGTCCCCCTCCAAGTGGCTGCCAGGAAGACCCTAACATTGGCTCTGACCCCGAAACACCACACTCTTGTCCAACTCAAACCCCTCAGTGTATTATGATTCCTGTGGCTACATCCCAGGAAGTGATGAGGGGAAGTGAGGGACAGCCAGATATGTCCTCTCGGTTCATGTTGCAGCTCTGTAATGAGCTGCTATGTTGCGAGAGGAACATGCAAGATCCATGGCTATCCTCACTGCCACTATCGCTTCCTTGAGTTGTCTGCACTTGCCCAACATCCCTCCCAAGCCACCCTCAATGTTTTACTCTGTGAGTTGCCCCACACTGTTTCCCTTGTATGCCTTGTGTGCCCCAGCCCCGTGTGGATTCTGGTCCTGGACCGCCAGCCAGGAGCCTACATCGGATTCTGAGGATCTGAACATTGTGGAAATTGAGGATGGCCAGAAGAACAGTTGAATTGTTTAACTATGACTTTCTTTTGGACATTTACTTTGCTCTTGTATGTAGACTGGCTCCCCAGACGCTTCCTGGTGTTTTATTCATGTTGCCCAACCCCTCCAAGTCCCCTTGTCCATTCTGTGCAAAGAACATTATTTGCTTTTCTTTCTCCCCTCCAAATGGACAGTTTTTTGATTTTTTATTCATCCATTTCATTGTCATAAACTTATATTTTGAATCAAACTATCTATATCTTGTTAACTTCCTTGTAAATGTTGTGTTTAAATTATGGACATATACCTTGGGTGTAGTTATTTGGTCTGCACATGATAGCTTGTTGCACTGATGGTGTTACACCTTTACATGTGTCACGCACACACTTTCAACCTCACATTTCTAGGCCACAATAAGGGTAAACAATTGACCATCAGTACATAATACACAACTTAGTCTTTACCCTCATAGCTGCACCGGAACGTCCAGCTCCAGTGCTGGACGTTCCATTGTGCAGGTGAGGTTCGAACGTTCAACAGCCGACGGCAGCACTACGGAGGTAGTAGTGCCGTCGGCCGCCGAACGTGCGCAGCACCTAAGGGGTTACTTGTGAGGACATTTATCTTTTATTTACACATATTGTGGTTAATATTTTTTCCTGTGATCTTGAGGGATCATGCTTGCTACTTCGCAAATTTGGTGGTGATGATCGCTGTGAGTAAGTTAATTTGCTGTGTTGTTGCTGAGATGCAGGTTGGTGTGGTGCTTCTACCTGTACAGGGGGAAGTTCCTGGTCAGGGGATGAAGGTGGGTGTACAGATGGCTGGAGTTTCTGGACAGGGGCTGATGGTGTGTGTACAGTTGGGGGAGAGCCTGGACAGGGGCTGAAGGTGTCTGTACAGGTTGATGGGAGTGCTTGGACAGGAAGTAATGGTGGATGTGCAGTGAGAGGCAGGCACAAGGGTGGGAGTGGCTTGCAGCCAACTTGTGCAGCTTGTGGTACAGGTGGGTGGGTATGATGTGCTGCAGGTAGATGTGAAGGCTCCTCTCCCTGTGTTGACCCTGAAGTGATACTTTGGATCAGTTTCAGCATGCCCATCATCTTAATGGCCAAGGCATAGTGTCTTGCACTCTACTCTCTATGGATGCATATGATGTAATTTATCTTCTTGAACATGTCTTGCCAAGATTTATCCATCCTGTCCAATACCTGAGAGAATTGGCACATGTCCTGCAGTGCTTCTGACATATCTGACAGAGTAGCCCCTATGGCATGAATGTCACGCCTCACATCAGCCTCCTGTTGGAAGAACTCCTCCTGCCACTGGCCACCATGACCATCTGCTAGCCCCCTCCACATGGGACGGCCATGGATACGACCTTCAGGTCTACCAGCAGTGGGAGTGGCAGGTAGTAGTCTGTGTAAAGGGGATGGGTACAAGGGTTAATTTTACTGTACTTTGCATCAACGGATGATGCATATGTGACCTGGCTTGGGTGCACCAACACTTGGCAGCTCACATCATAGCACTGTGGTGTTGAATGGAGATGTACAATGCACAGCAATCTCACCAGTTCCAGCCACAGCCCTGTGTTGCTTTGAGATCCCCCCTGATGTCAACTGCTGAACCTGGCTCCGCATAGTTGTACCTGAAGATGTGGCCCTCGATCCAGCAGCTTGAGAAGGAAGTGACAGCATACTTAATGATCTGCATGACTAATATGCTAACAGGCACATGTCACAAGTACATGAAAGAGTATACATGTAACGTTTTACACACTAACTATAGATGCTATGCAGAAGTGGATGCATCTGCTATAGTCCTTCCACAAGGATTTAAATCTTCTGAATGATTTTGGAATCCATAATAAGAAAACACTTTATGGCAAACTTACCTGATGGACAGAAGTGAGTGGGTGTGATTGCTGCAGCCACTATGTCTTGTATACCCCGGGATGGGATTGTCTGCAACATTGAGGGACTTCTGCCAGCAGCTGTAATGAGACATACATATCCATATAAGACTGGGAGATCACACATTTGTTATGCTCAATCTGTGTGTGACCTCTCTTCTTATTATACATGTACAATATCATAGTAGAACTTAGCTGTCAATGGATGAGCTCTTGTACAGCACACACCCTAACCTCATTTATTTATCCTGTCACTTATATATGAGAAAACAGTAGAAGAGGAGGCAAACTGAATACAACATTTGACTAGGTTCACACATTGTGGTAAAGTGTGGAAGCCTGGATGGTTACCACCTACACTGGATTTATGTTGTGCAGTTCAGCCACCAGATGTATATATTTTGCTTCCTCTACATCCATCTTAGCAGCCCATACACCCCTCCCTAAATAACACAACCTAACTGGCATCAGTGCGACCCTCAGCTACCTCAATTTCCATACATTTTGGTCCTTGTGATTTTGCTTGAGAATTTTCATGTCATGGACTTACAATCCAGCTGTGGCTACACCACTTCATATGTCACAATATAGCTTCTTATGTGCATACTGCACTTACTTGCCATACATTTAGTGTCATCCTTTCACTAGCCACCATGGTATTCCCTAAAATGCCATATGAAATTAAATGAGATGAAATGGAAATTTTGTAAAGCATGTGTTTGCCGAGCCGTCTTAGTGCTAGCTGTCTTTGATCTATGCAACAGGGGGATAACAGGTGGCTATAGTTTTAAGGCCAATAGCCATTTTTAGGTCTTGCCTATTCTCTCCCGTTAGTGATTGAATAGGCGAGATTATAGTAAGTAGTCCAAAAAGTCTACTTAGCCGGCGGATCGCGTACAGTTCATGTGAGGCAGGCGCGTGCACATCAAACACAATCGGCCTCGGCATCAGACTTCAAAGGAAGCCGCTCACATACCACCATTTGTCTGAGCTTCGGCATCAGAATTCAAAGGAATCCGCTCCCAAGCCGCTCCCCCGCCCCCCATTAGACTACAAAGGAATGCGATCCCGCTCCCATGCACCCAGGCCACAGCAATGCCGAGAGCTTGGTTTTTTTTGCATCCATTTCGCGGGGAAGCCTTGTTTTGTTCGGTGTTCTCTGCACTTTTCTCGGTTTTTTTTCTGGATGAAAGTGAAAGCCTACCGTGCTTGTTTACAGTAGCCTTGCTCCTCAAATGCTGTTGCTGTGTTACCATCTCTCTAGGGAATGGGTACTCACAAACGTTCTGTCAGGGACCAAAATTACAGTGTGGTTTGTGGCTGAGGGCCGCACCGGTAGGGGTGGAGTCAGTGGAGGGCGGGGTCAGTGGGGGGGGCGGGGTTAGAGTAACAAAAATCAAACCCGTTTCAAAACATTACACAGTGCGATAATGCTGTATTTCCAAAGCAGATGTAACTACAAAGAGCACATTTTGATAATACTTTTTTATTAGCAGACAATCACAATCTTAAGAGGTATTGCATAGCTTCATATACATTTTGACCTCAATTCTATCACAGTCTCTCATTCTCTCTCTTTCTCTCTTTCTCTCCCCAAGTCCAGCTCTCTCTCGGTCAGTCAGTCTTTCTCTCTCTGTCAGTCTCTCTCACTCTCTCTCTGTCAGCCTCTCTCTCTCTCTCTCTCTCTGTCAGCCAGTCAGTCTCTCTCTCTCTCAGTCAGTCAGTCTCTCTCTCTCATGTAAACAAAAAATCTTTGCTTAGCATAGTTTGCCACCCTACTGGTATTTTGCGGTTTGTCACTGTATCCTGATATATCAGATACAACCAGTGACATTATACCTGCAACAAGACAGAACTATTGGCTTTGCCAATGGTTGTTAGTTGCATAAGATAAATAAGCAACAACTATGGCTTTGTTGTATATATATTATAATATTGAAAATGCTTCAGTTCTGAAATTATGAAAATGTGAAAGAACTAAAACGGGCCTATTTGGAATTGCATCAAAGGCTTTGAGCTGCTGTTGAGTTGATATTTATCTTAGGGCGAAAATGGAGACCCCAGTAGTTGTTAGTTGCATAAGATAAATAAGCAAAAACTATGGCTTTGTTGTATATAATAATGAGAATGCTTCAGGTCTGAAATGATGAAACTGAAAGAATGGAAACAGTGGATTTGAAATGACAAAGGCTTTTTGAGCAGTAGTTGCTGCCGAGTTGATATATATGTTTTTTCGCCCTGAAGGCAAAAATGGAGCCCCAATAGTTACACGTCCCAGCAGCTCTGCCTGCTAACTCGGGGAGAACAAACTTGCATCAAAAGCACATTTCAGCCGATGATTAACTCACAATATGTCACAGAATACGGCAACAGCGGCATCTACTGTCGCATGCACTTTAATTAATATGCAAAACCACTTGTGATAAATTGAAAAGAAAAACATACATAACTCTTCTGCCCAAGATTTTAAGCGCCCTGGAAAATCCCAAATGATATCCTTAACTTTTGTGTGGTGCATAAACAAGGTCTAGCAACAGAAAACCACAAAGTATAGGGGCCCAGCAATAACAATTCTGGCATTGGCATACACTTACTGCTTTCAAAGGCGAGGAGACACAGCAATTGGTGCCAGGTTGCAGTGAATCTAGGCACGGTGTCAGCTGGGCACACACTGCTTCCGTTGGCGTGAGTCCGAAGTAGGTCCTGCTGTGATGTCAGAAGGGCAGATGAGGGGGATGCGCAGGTGAGCATGGAGACACTAATTGTCTGCGCATGCCCTATGACCATTTTAAAGGCAAATGCGGCCCCCAAGGAGACACCACAACAGCAGTAATGGCGCTGAGTCCATGACCGCTGTTGGGGCCGCAAGGAAAGGTCTAGCGTTCCGCAAATGGCCCGCGGGTAGTAATTTGAGTACCGCCGCTCTAGGGACACACAGCTTGAAAACACTCAACTTGCTAGCTGAAATGCTACATCTGCTATGCTTTGCCGCTTACACGTTGATCCCTCGCAGACTGTGCTGACTCTGCCCCTCCTGATTCTGAAACTGACCAACGCAGTCACCACGCAATCTCTTCTGTCTGTCTTATGATGTCTGCCCTACCACCATTTTCTTTGGACCCTCACACTCACACCTTCTCATCCTCACACACCCTCACACCCTCTCACCCCCACTCACCCTCACCAACCCTCACACCCCTCACCCTCACCCACCCTCACACCCCTCACCCTCACACCCCCTCACCCTCACACACCCTCACACTCACACCCTCACCCTCATACCCCCTCACCCTTACCCTCACACACCCACACCCTCACACACCCTCACCTTCACTCACCCTCTCACCCTCACAAACCCTCACACACCCTCACACCCTCACACACCCTCACCCTCACACCCTCACCCTCACACCCCTCACCCTCACACACCCTCACCCACTCTCACACACCCTCACACACCCTCACACTCTCACACCCTCACCCTCACACCCCTCACCCTCACACCCCCTCACCCTTACACTCACACATACTCACCCTTACCCTCACACACACTCACCCTCTCACCCTAACACACGCTCTCACCCTCACACACCCTCTCACCCTCACACACCTTCTCACCCTCACACACCCTCTCACCTTCACTCACCCTCACCCTAACACCCCTCACCCTCACACCCTCACACACCCCCTCACCCTCATAACCCCACACCCTCCCCCTCACAAATCCTCACAGTACCTCACCCTCACACCCCCACACCCTTGCACCCCTCACCCTAACACACACCCCCTCACCCTCACCCTCACACACTCTCACACCCTCACCCACCCTCACTCACCCTCACACACTCATCCACCCTCACACAACCTCACTGACCCTCAGCCTCACCCCCCTCACAACTTTCTCACCCTCACTCACCCTCACCCCCTCACTCCCCCACAGATCCTCACCCTCACACCCCTCACCCTCACGCTCACACACCACATCACCCTCACACCCCTCCCTCTCCCTCACCCTCACAACCCCTCACACCCTCGCATACCCTCACACACCCTCACTCACCCTCACACCCCCTAACCCTCACACACCCTCACATACCCTCACAACCCCTCCCCCTCACACCCCCTCACCCTCACACACCCTCACTCACCCTCACATCCTCACACAACCTCACTGACCCTCAGCCTCACCCCCCTCACCCTCACAACTTTCTCACCCTCACTCACCCTCACCCCCTCACTCCCCCACACATCCTCACCCTCACACCCCCTCACCCTCACCCTCACACCCCCTCACCCTCACACACCACCTCACCCTCACACCCCCTCACACCCTCACATACCCTCACACACCCTCACTCACCCTCACACCCCCTCACCCTCACACACCCTCACCCTCACACACCCTCACCCTCACACACCCTCACTTACCCTCACAACCCCTCCCCCTCACACCCCCTCACCCTCACACACCCTCACCCTCACACACCCTCACTTACCCTCACAACCCCTCCCCTCACACCCCCTCACCCTCATAACCCTCACACACTCTCACTCACCCTTTCACCCCCTCACCCTCTCACCCTCACACACACCTCCCCCTTACACACCCTCACCCTCACACACCCTCACCCTCACACACCCTCACATCCCCTCACCCTCACACACCCTCACCCACACACCCTCACACACCCTCACCCTCTCACCCTCACACCCCTCACCCTCACACCCCCTCACCCTCAGTCACCCTCACTCACCCTCACACACACACCCTCAACAGCATAGCATAACAAAACACAGCATAGCAGAGCATATCAGGAAAAAGCATAGGATAGCAAAACATAGCATAGCATAACAAAACAAAGCATAGGATAGCAACACAAAACATAGCATAACAAAACAAAACATAGCATAGCAAAACACAACAAAGCATAGCATAGCATAACAAAACACAACAAAACATAACATAGCATATCAAAACATAGCATAACAAAACAAAGCGGAGCATAACATAACAAAGCATAGCAAAACATAACAAAGCATAGCAAAACAAAGCTTAGTTATGTTATGTTATGTTATGTTAAATTGGTCTTCCATAGCGCACGGCTATTCCGATAGAGTGTCCCGGCGCTTTTATTAGCAACCAGAAAAAGACAAATACAACACAGTAAAAATAGGACCACAGCAGAAAGGATGAAAACAGATCCAGCAATAGAAAGAGGGCGCACTAACGGGCAAAGAGCCATGTTTTGAGGCCCTTCCTAAAAGTCAGTAGGTTAGATGTACTGAGTAGTGTCAAGGGAAGAGAGTTCCAGAGCTGCGGGGCCCGCAACCTGAAAGAGCGGCCTCCAATGCGGGCCTTTTTTACTCGAGGAACCACAGCCAGGAAGAGAGACTCAGATCTCAGAGATCGGGGCGGATGGTAAAAGGCAAGCCTCCTTTGGAGGTATTGAGCTCCTGAGGCGTACAGAGCCTTGTGAGCCAAGGTCAGGGCCTTAAACACTATCCTCTTCCGAATAGGCAGCCAATGGAGCGACTGCAATAGACCAGAGACTCTGACTCGCCTATGGAGGCCAAAAATGGCTCGCGCGGCCGTGTTCTGGACCACCTGCAAGCGTTGCAGAAGATACTCCGGGAGGCCAAGATATAATTTGTTGGAGTAATCCAATCTTGAACCAATTAAGGCCTGCACTGTAGTCCTCCTATGCTCTTCAGAAAGCAGAGGGAAAAACTTCCGGAGCATACTGAGAAGGCCAAAGCAAGTTCCCGTAAGAGCCAGAACCTGGGATCTTAGCGTCAGCCCGTTATCAATCTTAATTCCCAAGTTCTTTGCGAACTGGGACGAGTGCGCTGGGGGGAACATGTCAGCAGGCCACCATTCATGCCAATCTGGATCAAGTGGGCAGCCGAAGAAGAGTATCTCAGATTTATCTGAGTTGCACTTGAGGCTGTTAAGCTGGAACCATTTGAAAACAGCCCCAAGGCACTCGCGGATACTCTCTCCGTCGAAGTCTTCTCCTTTCCTGCATGTAAAGAGGAGCTGGGTGTCGTCGGCATAGGATACGATCTGGGCCCCAAAGGACTCCACCAGTGCCGCCAGAGGGGTCATAAAGATGTTAAAGAGAGTCGGGCTCAACACGAAGCCCTGTGGGACTCCAACTCCCAAGGGCGGCATCTAGGCAGAGCTAGAAGAGGCCCAGACCAATTGTCGACGGCCAGCCAAGAAAGATCTAAACCAGCTGAGCACCGTCCCCCTCAGACCGATCTCATAAAGTCTGGCGAGGAGACCCTCATGGGGGACGGTGTCAAAAGCCGCCGACAGATCAAGCATGACAAGCATAGCTTTGCCTCCCGAATCCAGCGACTCTTTAATGGCTTCGGACACCTCCAAAAGCGCTGTCTCGGTGCTTAAGTTGGGGCGGAAACCAGATTGAGAGGAGTGTAGCAGATCGTGGGATTCCAAGAAGTTGGAAAGCACAATATGCACATGTTTTTCCAGGATCTTAACAAATGCAGGGAGGAGAGAGATGGGCCTATAGTTGGCCAGAGCCTCAGGGTCAAGGCCAGGCTTCTTAAGGAGGGGAATGACCATCGCCTGCTTCCAAGCCTGCGGGACCACCCCCCGACTCAAGGAAAGATTCAAGAGCGGGTTTGCCAATGGATTTACAATAGCCGCCATTTTCGCCAAAAATGGCCGGGCATGGGTCAAGATGCGACCCGGATTTAAGATTGGCCATAAGTGCCAAAGACGAGGATACTGAAAATGGCGGAAAGTCCGCCAAGACTGGACCCGAAGGGGCCGATGGAGCTGGCCCGTCCTCGAGGCTGGGAGAAACATCGACCAGTCTCACAGGAAAAGAGTCCTGGATCAGCTTTATCTTGGTGGTAAAGAAGTTGGCAAGGGCAGACACCCATGACTCGGAAGGGGCGGCCTGAGTCGAATTAGATCGTGGGGTCGTAAATTCCCTGACAATCGTAAAAATCTCCTTACAGGAATTGGCTGCAGCCTCAATCCTCCTGGCAAAATAGCGTTTTTTCTCCTGGAGGATTTCTCGGTGATAGGCTTTAACCATTGTCCTGTAGACAAGCCTGGCATCGGAATTATACTGTGACCGCCAAACCCTTTCAGCCACTTGGCACCGCCTTCGGGAGTCCGACAGTGCTTCAGTGAACCAAGGGGCAGAGACCCGTTTAGATGTTGATCAGGGGAGTGATCACAGGGGCTAGATCGTTCAGCCTGTCCATCAGCCACGTCTGCAAGGACACTAAATTCCTATCCAGATCACCCGTGAAAGGGCAGGGATGGTCCAGAGATGCCTGGGCCAGCATCTCCGGAGTCACCCGGTGATACGCCCTAGATGCTGGCCCCTGGTGCCTCAAAGCAGTGCTCAATGGTTTCTTAGTGCACGGTACATAGAAGTTGGCCAGCCGATGATCTGACCAGAGCACCGGCAGCAGTGCCGTCACCTCTATAGGGGACGTGGAAAAGACCTGACCCAGGGTGTGGCCCTTATCATGAGTAGGTCCAAAAAGATAGGGGACAAGGCCTAGGGGTGCTGTGATGTCCATCAATTTAATCGTGTCAGGGTCAGGTCTCTTATCCATATGGAAATTAAAATCCCCGGCCAGTACGCAGAGCTCCGCTCTTAGGACCAGCGCTGACATTGTCGACTGGAGCTCCTCAAAGAAGGATCCGGCCGGACCAGGGGGCCTATAGACTAAGAGCCCTTTAAAGGATTGTTGAGGCGCCAGTGATATAGAGAAGGCAAGGGATTCGGAACCCGTGATGGCATCCATCGGGATAATAGAACATGCAACGGATTTGTTCAACACGAGTGCCACACCCCCACCCCTCCCTTCCAATCTGTTTGCCTAAAAATTTTGTATTCTGGGGGAATTACTGTGGCAATATCGGGATTAGACGACTCTCCTAACCATGTCTCTGTCAGCATCAGGCATACCGGTTTTTCAGTAGCAAGGAGATCAAAGATCTCCTGGGCATGTCTGAAAACTGATCTGGTGTTTAAAAGCAAGCAGAGATGCTTCACACTGTCCACCTCCCTGGTCGCTATAGTGGGCGGGGCACTGGCCGGGAACCAGCCACAACCCGGGCATTTCCTCTTGCCCCTATATCGACCAGGAAAAACTTTATGACAGGCACAGGGAGCCCTTTGCAAGGACCAAAGCTCCAGTGGCGTATAGCAAATCATACTAGCTCCAGGAGAAGTGTTCGCAAAAGCCGACCCCGCCCGCCACTCCGATCACCTCCGGGACGCTGACGGGCGCAGACGGGCAGGACTCTAGCACGACTCCGGCGCAGGTCCGGCACGTCCGCTGTGCGGAGTCGTGAACGTTCTTTTTATAGCGCTGCTAGAGCGCGTGATCGGCGTGGCCCGCACCCAATATGGCCGCCAAAGAGCGAGATCCCAGCCCTCGGCGTCGATGCTCGGCCGAGGGCGGTCCGGGGGTAGGGGAGGGGGGAAGGAACAACAAAGCGCTAAGGAGCTCTGAGGAAGTCTCAAGTCTCTGGCGCTTATTAATCAAGCGCAGAAAAGCACACAGTTAAAATTTACGAACAAAATGCTAAAAAGTACCAAAGAAGAGAGCGAGACCTCCCGGCTTCCGCATCAGGAGGGAAAAGGTCACTACAGATGGTAATCCCTGGGAGAGGCTCCTATTTTCTTTTTATAACGCTGCTAGAGAGCGTGATCGGCGTGGCCCCCAACCAATATGGCCGCCAAAGAGCGAGATCCCAGCCCTCGGCGTCGATGCTCGGCCGAGGGCGGTCGGGGGGTAGGGGAGGGGGGAAGGAACACAAAGCGCTAAGGAGCGCTGAGGAAGTCTCAAGTCTCTGGCGCTTATTAATCAAGCGCAGCAAAGCACACAGTTAAAATTTATGAACAAAATGCTAAAAAGTACCAAAGAAGAGAGCGAGACCTCCTGGCTTCCGCATCAGGAGGGAAAAGGTCACTACAGATGGTAGCATAGCATAACAAAACACAATAAAGCATAGCATAACAAAACAAAGCATAGGATAGCAAAACTAAACATAGCGTAGCATAACAAAACAAAGCATAGGATAGCAAAACAAAACATAGCATAGCATAACAAAACATAACTTAACATAACAAAACATAGCATAACAAAACACAACAACACATAGCACTCTACGCAGGAATCGCAGCCAAACACCTACGACGACTACAACGCATCCAAAACTCCTCCGCCCGACTGATAGTCAACGTCCCCCGCCGCAGTCACATCACCCCCCACCTGAGAGACCTACACTAGCTCCCCATCAACAAGAGGATCACCTTCAAGCTCCTCACCCACGCACGCCAGCACTCCACAACGCCGGACCAGCCTACCTGAACAGCAGACTCAGCTTCTACACCCCCACCTGCCAGCTCTCCTTCGCCAGCCTCATCCTCGCTGCTGTTCCCCGCATCCAACGAACAACCTCCAGCGGCAGATCCTTCTCCTACCTTGCCGCCAAGACCTGGAACATCCTCCCTACCCACCTACGGCAGACCCAAGACCTACTCAATACCTGGCTCTTCGAGCAGAGGCGGCATCCCCTCCCCTCAGAGCCTAGAGACCCTCAAGGGTAAGTAGCACGCTTTACAAGTACTCTGATTAATTGATATCTCGGTTATTGTTATCACATTTACCTGGTACCACATTGTGAACATCACTCACAGGCAGCCCATGGAGCATGTGGGGCTGCATGGTGTTAAGGACATCCGCCTATAGTGGGTGAGACAGAGGCTGGGTCCAGATTGTACACCAGGGAGAACTCTGACCACCTCAATCCTGGCGTAGCTCTCCTTCACCTGCCCCTTCTCATCCTGCCACTTCTTCTTTATGTCATTTACAGTGCGGATATCCTACCCAGCGCTGTAGCTGCAGTGGCTAAATGCTCCTCTAGGGCTGCCTTCTGTGTGCCACTGGTGTTGTAAGAGGGAAAACATGGAGCCTTTTTTGGGGCTTGACAATGAACTCCAAGATCATGGTGGTCTACTCCTCTGTATAATTTTTCTTCCTCCTCTGGGTTAGCATTTTTTGAGGCAAGGCACAGAGCAGTCATGCAGGAACTCTATGTGGCCAAAGGCATGGGTCTTGTTTGTGTGCTGCTTTTATTTGGTTTGTTTTGCAGGTCTTGCAGGTGGTTTCAATTGACTGCATGTGTAGGTGATTAGAGTTCATCCATCACGAGCAAGAGGTTGCGCCTGGACTTCGGAGATTCTGGCCTGGGTGCAGAGATTCCGCCCCAACTGTGAATGTAAAGATACGACTCGTAAATGTCTTTTGTGAGTACCAAAAGTCGTAAAAGACTTCTGTGAATACCAAAAGTCATAAAGTTAGACTTTTGTCTCAGATTACCTTTGTGAATCGGCCCCTACATTTCTAACGGTGTTGTGGGCTCCTTTTGAGGAGTATTTTCATTGTGAAGTGTAGCACAACTACTTTGCATATTGCCTCTGAGTTAGGCCTGACTGATCTGTGCCAAGCTACCCGAGGGCTGAGCACAGGTTAATTGTGAGTTTACTGGTGACTCCACCCTGAGACAAATTGTGGTTGCTGCTTTAGAAGAGTTTCACATCCTTCAACCAGTAACCCCATTTCTTACACTAACTCTAGTGTGGTCCACCCAATAATGCTTCCTCATACTCATCACCCCATGTACCCACTGCTATGCACCAGCCAGTGCTAAGCAGCATATTTTCTTGTGCTCATGCTGATGCACATCAGCCACTGCGCATGCTAAGCATCATCTTGGCCTCCCTGATGAACATCACCATGTGCACCCTGCTAGGCTACAATTGGCTATTTCCGTGCATGGATGCCTGCATTATTGATTGTTTGTGGTCACAGGTGGCTGTTGGTGATTTATTTGTATGAAATGGGTGTTTGTATGGGTGTTATGTCTAAGTTCTGTGTATACTTGTACGAGCCAGGTCTCTCTGTACACAAAAACCAGACCTATTGGCTTTGACAACGCTTGTTTCAAATGGTAGTGATGCGATTATCTCTAGTAATAAATGTCGCATTGAAAGTCATTTTACAGGAACATTTCCTCAGTGAATAATAAAATGATTTTAAGACAGCTTTGTATCTGCTGGGACAGTGAATCATTATGTCACTTTCATTGAAAGTAGGCGGCGTGCTCATGCACGCAGCATCAAGCAGTGCAATGCAATGTAACTCTAGGAAGCAAGCACGGAGCAATGTAATTATGAGTATGCCCAATAAAGATGATAATAATCATACTAATATCAGTACTAATACTGTACTACTAGTAACAATATAACAATGCATACGTAAATTAAAGGCATCGACGTATTGCTTTCACAAATGTGTCTGAAACTTCAAACTTACCAAATACTGTGATCAGTGCTAAAGACATCAGATCGTGTTGGGGTTGTTTAGGTAGTGACCCAGGAGACACACCAGGTGAAGATTTCTAACAGACAGGTATTTCTTTCCTAAGGTCTCTGAGCAGATCTTAATTTATTGTTTTAGAAATCAGATCAATTGTTCAAATCAGCATCACATGGAAAGTAAAAAAAAAAGCATTACAACGCCATTAACACCAACTTCTCTGTATAGATTGTCCTAGATTTGGAAGGACCTTCTCCTGCTTTATGGATCTCTCTGTCTCTGGGGTGAAGGCGTCTCTCGAGTGCATGAATCATCACACTGAGATCTGTTTTTAGCTGGTGTTTTCTCTGCCAGCTCAAGACTGGTGCTGTTTACAGATTTAGAATTGCAGACAAACAAACTCATTCAGTGTGAAGTATCAGCTCCTTTGCTGTTTTGCAACCATTAAACTCTTTCAAAATGCCTCAGGGGAAAAGTATATTCCTCTTGCTTTCTCACACGGATCAGTCAAAACATGTTCAAAATTGGAAGCAAGTTCGGCAAGCACGGGTTTTCTGCATTTCAAGTTTCAAGGATTTCTTAAAAATGGTTAAACGGATATCACTTTAACTTTCTCGACTTCTAAAGAGATGTACATTTCGTGTTTAATGAACCAGGGTTCATGTGTATTTAATTGATCGACCAATTCTTTCTAGATCAATATGCCATTCTCAATGCCCTAGTTAAAAGTAATAGAAATAATGACATACTAAAGAGTAGCCCAGTGTGGGGAAGGAGGGCTTCAGACACTGTTTACCGCGAAGGAGGCGACTGCGGGAGTGATACTTCAAACCCACTTTCGCTAAGTTTCTTTCAGAGAAACACAAGTCTTGCAAACATCCCATACCCAGTTTTCAGCGCTGTCTGGACTGCAGCTGCAAGTGCATAGAGGTGCTATGGGACTGTGTTCCGACAATGGACTAAAATCCCAGCAGGCCATGAACTCTTGCGCATTCTGATGAGCTAGAGGCCATCTGGGGTATCGGGGTGTAGCTTCTCTCATGGCCCACGGTGCCTTTGCTAGTCAATCCAGATACATTGTTGCTTGATCCTGGTCTTTGCTACAAGGATCTCGAATTTACTTGGCTAGACCTATTGCTTCCTATGGATTTTTATTGATGGACACTGGGAATACAGAGACATGATCAGAAAGCTGTGCTGTTGATAAAAAATAACCTTGAACTTTCTTGTGAACTTTTATATGAACTCTTCTAAGACTTGGGGGTTATTACATTTTGCTAGGGTTATCTTGTGGTGGAAAAGGAAGGATTCTAAGACTGAACTATGTTGCATACATACATATGAATGTCACGCATAAGGTATTAATAGGGATACTGGAATTACGAGGCAGGAGAGGGCAAATTATGTGGCAGGTTTGACTAAATTATGTGGCAAGAAAAGGCAAATTATGCAGCGTATTGCAGGACATTGTCTGATAGTATTACTTCATTATTTTGACATTTTTACAGGTGTTGAAACTGTCTGGACATAAGCTGCACCTCATTTTAACACCCAAACATAGCAATAAGCAATAAAAGGTGAGAAGTCAACCTTTGAAAAGGACCTTTGACTGCACAGCAGCATGCATCACTGCTATTTTAGCAGCTTTTGAACCAACCACTTGATCAAGAAACTATTTTTTTTTGTTAAAGTCTGCAGATTATGTTGCAGATGATGGATTATGTGGCAAATGCAGAAAATCCATAATTATGTTAAAAGGGCCGCACAGTTGCAGGATTCCAGTGTCCCAGGGTATTAGAGTTTTAGTATGCGGACACGTATTTTCAAGTTAAGTGACAACAGAAGATTAACATTGTTGATTATCTTGCAATTCTACAGACATCAAGTAGAAACTGTACCCACTTTTCCACAAGAGCATGCACAGCGGTGCAGCTTAAGTAGTTATCCAAGTCACAAGGAGAAATGCTAGTGTATATATAATTACGATATTCATTCTTTGTGTGCTTAGTCTTGAGTATTTACATGTTCTACATCACAGTAACTAGAGTTGGTTACACAGGCATATTGTTAAGGTAAAGCCATTCGTAATCACAGTTCAGCATACAGCCGTCTGTAACATACTACTCACGATATCTTTGACGTGTAGGTATAACATTACATCTTACGGACATCTTTGAACAACAGAAGTGATAAATCAGATGGTGGAGTCTTGTGTCTTTGTTTTCTCTCTTATCCCATTTCATTTTACCCATTTCTACCACTGGCCCTCATATTCTTGGATATGTTGTCACCTTGGGAGTAGTGAGAGATGGAAAAGTGCATTGCTACCATTAGATTCCATGGGTGCACAAAAATAATATTGAGTCCAAAATATCGATTGGACATAATATCGAGTTGTAAATATAGATTGGGCAAAATATTGACAGGACAGAACATAGATATCCAAAATATCGTTTTTAAGGTAAGTGATGTAATATCGACTGTTAAAAATATAGAAAGTTAAAATATCGAAGTAAATAATGTAGATAATTAAAAATATCGATTTTTTAATAATATCTAATTTTTTATAGTGTTTTTTATGTTATAATATATGTGAAAAGTGTGTATTTATGTTATAATTAATTTTAATTAATGAATTGTGTTTTTATAATTATTGCGTAATTTAATTCTGTAGCGGGTTGTGGGTTTATAGGGGAATAGGGTGGGGAGTAATTTAATTATAATTAATTAAATATGTAAATGTATTTATTGGTAGTAATTTTTAATTAATTGTTAATTAATTTATGTTTGTTAATTAAATAAAATTTCTATTGGTAATTATTTTAATTAATTAATTTGTAATTATGTAAATTTTACTAATTTATTTTCTGTAGCGGGTTGTGGGTTTATAGGGGAATTGGGTGGGAAGTAATTCAATTATAAATTAAATATGTAAAATTATTTTTTGGTATTTATTTACAATGAATTATTAATTAATTTATTTATTTGCCAAATAATTGAATTTAATTGATTAATTGCTAATTATGTTAATTTTAATAATTTATTTTCTGTAGCGGGTTGTGAGTTTATAGGGGAATAGGGTGGGAAGTTGTTTATTAATAATTAATTAAATAATTAAATGTATTTCATTGTATTTAATTTTAAATATTTGTTAATTAATTTTTAATTAATAAATAATTAATTGTTAATTTGTAATTAATTTGTATTAATAGGTAACTAATTGAAATAATTATTGTTAATTAGTAATTTTATTATATTAATTATTATATTATATTACATTGTTAATTATTTTTAATACATTTTTTATAGATATTAATTTATAATTTGTTAAATAATATATGAAGTATTTACTTTCCCTAATGTTGTATTCTCTGGAGTGGGAATAGCCATTTTAACCCTTACGCTATCCAAAGCTTTCCCTAATGTTGCACCCACTGGAGTGGGAATAGTAAATTTTACCTCTACGCTATCCAACGCTTTCCCCACTGTTGCACCCACTGGAGTGGGAATAGTAATTTTAACGCCAACGCTATCCAACGCTTTCCCTACTGTTGCACCCACTGGAGTGGGAATAGTAATTTTAACCCCTACGCTATCCAACGCTTTCCCTACTGTTGCACCCACTGGAGTGGGAATAGTAATTTTAACCCCTACGCTATCCAACGCTTTCCCTACTGTTGCACTCTTTGGAGTGGGAATAGTAATTTTTACCCTTACGCTATCCAACGCGTTCCCTACTGTTGCACCCACTGGAGTGGAAATAGTAATTTTTACCCTTACGCTATCCAACGCTTTCCCTACTGTTGCACCCACTGGAATGGGAATAGTAATTTTTACCCCTACGCTATCGAACGCTTTCCTTACTGTTGCACCCACTGGAGTGGGAATAGTAATTTTTACCCCTACGTTATCCAACGCTTTCCCTACTGTTGCACTCACTGGAGTGGGAATAGTAATTTTTACCCTTACGCTATCCAACGCTTTCCCTACTGTGGCACACACTGGAGTGGGAATAGTCATTTTAACCCCTACGCTATCCAACGCTTTCCCTACGGTTGCACTCTTTGGAGTGGGAATAGTCATTTTTACACTTTTGTTATTGTATGTTAATAATATTGGATATTATTTAATTATATTTTGTTACTATATATATATGTTTTAACAAATATGATTTACATTTTCTTTATAACTTATATTAATTATTTAATTATTATAAGTTAATTTAAGTATTTTTAAGTATATTTTAGTAATTAATTGTTAATATTAATTTAATTTAACATTGTTTTTAGTAAAGTCGATATTTTTATAAACTATATTTTAGTAAACGATATTTTTAACTCGCTATTTTTGTACTTACCTGTTTGTAGATAGAAACTCGATATTCTGTCTGTCGATATTTTTTCAACGATATTTTTGATGGTCGATATTCTGTCCCTCGATATTATGTCAGTGATCCGATTCCATGTGCTGAGGTTAGTGCATCTGAACACCCAGTTTACAGCATTGCCAGAGGAATGTGCAATAGTGACCATAAAGTCATTTGTCCTCAGTCTCAAAACTACGGCACATATAATGCAAATAATCAGATTTCTAAGTACACAACCACTTTCCCTATTCAGGGATTTTTTGTTTTAAGGGGGCAAATTAAAGAGTAGAAATACATCAGAGAACTTAACAAGGGACTCAAAAGACTAAAAAATAGCAGATCCTTAAGCAGCATCAGGTATCCTCAATACCATAGCTATGTAAACACAAGTGTCATAAATTACACATCCTATCCTGAAAAGTCTCAAATATTATTATTAACTTTTAAAATTGTTAACCAGTCATGGATAAGAATGCCTTTCGTGGTCCATTATCTTTCTAATTTTTCAACATCAATTTTGCATAATTGCCACTGTTGCATCCCTGCATTTCTGGGCAATAAGTGAACAGAACAAACAAAACACAGCTTTTGTTCACCAAATTCCACCTCCAAGCTGTTGCTACTTCATATTAGGGCAATAACCACATCATCACTTTAAACCTGACTCGATAACTGACCTGTTGTCCAAAATTCTTGTGGTCTGTGCACCATGACATCTTGAACCAAAATTCATACAATTGAGAGACATTGTATGTAAGCGTTCTGGAGTTCAATACGTCTCACATAGTAATACTAAATCTGCCACAGGTCTGCCCTCACAGAGAAATGTTACATTTCTCAATTCAATTCGTTCCAGACCTTCTCTGCCATATCCTATTGCAATTCCTCCAGCCAGGTAGCTCTGACTTTAGAAGTGGGGGATGTAACTCTGAATTAAATTTGTAAGCGCAGGCAGCCAAACTCTTAATAAAAGGGAAAACCTTATGAAAGAAAATATTTTAAGACCATATAAAATGACTACTTAACTGAAAAAATCTGTCAGTTTCTTAGTTTTTCAGCTATTTCTGAAAAGGGAATTAAACCATTCTCATTCAGAGGATTTTTGAATTTCCACATCCCCAGTTTCCCATTCCCCATGGATCGTTTCATACTGGTAAACAATATTATTGACCTTTATTTCTCAACTCATTTGCAGAACAAGGATATACTTGACAGATACATCTCACTTTCTTTCTATTTTTTTAATGTTTGTCTTTATTATTTTAGGACAAGCTCAAGTGGTCCATAATCCTCAATTATCTTAATAATGATTTCAGGAGAGAAGGGCCCCGGGGTTGCAGAATAACCACTATCTGGATCATTCAAAATCAGGCAACACCCACCAACTAGCTCCAGAATGGCACCTAGCATTTTCTTAGGTAATCTAGGGCTGTGCCTGCCCAAGTAAAAGGCAAAACAAATCCATAAGTCTAAAAATAAAAATGCACTTTAACACAACAAACATTGATGGTTGATATAATTTTTACTTAATTTATCCTACCGACTATCAATGTTTTCCTTAAAACCTCGTTCTATCTTTGCTAATAACCATTTAGCTAACTTAATATAAATATATATATATATATATATATTCACAGAAAAAACCATAGGTTATAGTGGATATATAGTTAGGAATTTGCATTTACAAAACCTTGAAAATTCAATGAAAAAACCATTGGTTTTAGGCCATATATAGTTAGGGATTTGCATTTACAAAACCTTATTTTACTCGCATAAAACCATTGAAATTCCATATATAGTTATAAGCGCTAACTATATATCGCGCACCCGCAATCCACTGCTGATGATGTCACATATTACATCATTCATGACATGGTTAGTGACATCACTGATGACATCACTGATGACATCTCAAATGACATCACTGATTACAACATCCAGTGACTGTATGTTTCTGTAAAGTTAAAATATGTTTTACATATTGAAGAATGAGTGGATGTATAAGTGTCTGGATGAAGGATTTAGTAGGTGCAAGACTGACTGTATGAGTGAGTGATTAAATGTGTCTCACTGAGTGCATGGGTTAGTGACTAAACTGTTTTAATTTGTGCATCATTATATCTGTTGTTCTACAAACTGCTGCATATGTTGATCAGTAGCTATATGAGTAACTGTATGGGTTATTCATTGGTTGTCCAAGTATTTGTATGGGAAACTGAGTGTGTGTGTATGGGTGGCTGGGAGGTGTGTGACTCTGTACATAGATGTGTGAGTAGTTGATTCACTATATGTATGGATTCAAAAGTGTATGTGGAAACAGCTGTATGGGCGCTTGACTGTGCATGAGTGTATTAGTGAGTGAATGGATATATCAGTGCTACATGTCAAATTAAGTACATATGTAAAACACAGTACATGTGAGAGTTGACATCTATAAATAACTGTGCAAAAGAGCCAATGAATGTGTGAGTGGCTGTATGGATCATTGTGAACATGTATCAGAGATTGTATAAGAGAGTAAAGTAAATATGTGTTAGTATATGTTTGAATAAGTAAGGTGTGTATAACTGTATAGTTGAGAAAATGGAGGTGTGATTGATTTTTGGCATAACTGACTAGGTGTGTGAGTAACTCCATGGATGAGTGACAGTCTGTGACTGTCTGTTTACACTGATTGTATCTAAGGTTATATTAGAGTCTGAAGAGGTTCATGGTATTATCACATGAATGATATCATCAGTGATGTTATCAGTCATGTCAAATGAGATGTTTTCAGTGATGTCATCAGTGATGTCATTTGAGATGTCATCAGTGATGTCATCAGTGATGTCACTAACCATGTCATGAATGATGTAATATGTGACATCATCAGCAGTGGATTGCGGGTGCGCGATATATAGTTAGCGCTTATAACTATATATGGAATTTCAATGGTTTTATGCGAGTAAAATAAGGTTTTGTAAATGCAAATCCCTAACTATATATGGCCTAAAACCAATGGTTTTTTCATTGAATTTTCAAGGTTTTGTAAATGCAAATTCCTAACTATATATCCACTATAACCTATGGTTTTTTCTGTGAATTTCATTGGTTTTTTAATAGCAAATATGAAAAGCTTTAAAATGTCAAGTACGTGATAGATAAAAACATTTTCGTATTTATGCACGCTGATGTGCTTTGAACGCTGCCCCCCCCCTCCCCTCTTTTCTCTTAGTAGTACTCTCTCTTTGCAGATAGTGAACGGTAGTTAACGCAGGCCTTTGCCCCCGTTGTAATCCGTCGTGCCTGCTTGTCTCTCCATTTCATTGATTGTTATTCAAGCATTTACTGTTTTAGAATTGGTTCTCTTTGGATCATTCTCTATTTACAAACAAGCACAAAGTCGCAATACTCTGTTTAGTCTTTGCAGATAGTGAAAAATCGTGTAAAAAAATAAAAGTAATCGAGCAAAATCAGTAGACCACTAATTCGATCTCTTTTTGACCTCGGTAAAATACAAACATTAGGAACAACCCTTCATGAGAAATACGAAAATAATGAAATGAACTAAGCTCTACACCATGAGGGCTGCAAAACAGCTCGACTCCGCCACCCACACCGCCCAAAATAACGACAAACCCTATGCAAATATTATAAATATACACAACACACCAGCAAAGAAACAGAGTAAAACATTTTATTAAATAACTATTTACATAACTATTTTATACTTTTTATTGCCCGATCCGGCTAGCTCAATCGATCGAGCATGAAACTCATGAACTGATAACAAGCGTTGAGAGTTTGTAGAACGATGGCTTCAGATTTTCCACATACGGTGTAGTGGCGCGAACTGGCAGGGGGCGTTTGGATTCTACCCCTTCCCCAAATAAGATTTTCATACGTGAATGTTCGTTCATGCTTTTTGTCCCTGAGTTGCTTCCATGTCACTGCCTTACACAAATGGCATAAGTCCTGGTTGTTGAGTGCCATACTTCAGAGTTCTAAGCAGCTCTTGTAACACTGTTTAAACCTTATTTGCACCTGCTGCAGCTTCACTATTCAAAGTAAGTGGGGTCCATTTGTGGACCTGACTGCATTGGAAAACAATGTGATACGGTGCCTCCCTAAACCGCTTGACGGAGGCCCCCGAGGGGCGGTGAGATGGCGCGGACTGAGAGGGGGCGCTTGGCTCCTGCCCCCTCCCCAAGTCGTGTTGCCCTGGTGAGGCCTGAGATCGCCCCCGGCATAGGCGGCCGGCTCCCGGGGTCCGGCGGAATTTTTTCCCTTTCGAAGAATCTTCCATTCTGGACCTCGTCCCACAATCCGTTTGACCTGAAGACACGCTGTCGTGGGGCGCCCCTTTACCGTTTTAGTTGCCATTCCGCCCGCTTTTGGTACTCTGTGCCTCTTCCGCCATTCAGCTGTTTACCGCCCGCTCTTGCGACTACAACGTCTCGCTCACCATGTAGTTGAGTTGCTCCCGCTCTTAAGATTTAACCGAACTTTTTGGACTGCTGAAAGCGGTTGATTTCCGACCGCTGGTTGGTGGAGACATTTTGACTATATTCTGGACCTGCATTGTCGCGTAATGCGTCATATGACGCGACGCGTTAGCGCACCCGGAAGTGCTCCGGTGCGCAAGGCGCAGCTTCCCGGAAACGATCCAGAGCGCGCCGCGCAGCGCGTAACGTAAGCATAACAGGTCATGTGACTTGTTAATAAAACTTTTCATTGGTTCATTTTACTTTTCTTTTCCTAATTATGTAAGACTAGGTCATGTGACCTAAAAATAACACTTTTCATTGGATTAAAACATTTTTTTTCCCAAACGATGAAAGCCCCACCTTGTTTCTGGATGTTTCAGACTGAAGCTGGCGTCACCATGAGAGCACCACCATCTCGTAGCTCCGTCGTGGCCATTCCGCAAGCAATCATGGCAGCCGCTCCCCACCGGAAGCCTGCGGGAGTCGACGGCCCCCAAGACTTTTGTACAATCTTCAAGGCTGAGGGGACGCTTTCGAGAATGGAACCCAAGCCCTGGCAGACAAGCGTCCGAGTTCCAAGGTGTCCCAGGGCCATTTTACTGGACCAGGCCCAAATCCGAAGAGCCGACCGCCATTTTAGGAGTCCTGTGGAAGCCGCCTATCGCTGCACCGCAAGAGTGGGAGCAACTCAACTACATGGTGAGCGAGACGCTGTAGCCGTAAGAGCGGTCGCTAAACAGCTGAATGGCGGAAAAGGCACAGTGTAGCAAAAGCGGGCGGAATGGCGACTGAAACGATAAAGGGGCGCCCCACTACAGCAGACAAGCCTCCGCCATGTGCTTCAAAACTGCATATGTATCTCGTGATATCAAGGTTGGGCAACCAGTACACAACAAGCAGTTACGAGTCCCATTTACACCGGCGCCATTTTGGGCGCGGCCGGGCAGGTCCAGGATCTACTGAAACATAACAAATGAGGCTGACGTCTCTGAAGCAGTTGACGAACAGCAGGACATAGCAAATAAACATGAACTCTCTAAAGCTGTTAACTCACTGCAGGACAAAACAAGTGAACCTGAAACCTCTGGAATAATTGTCGCTCAAAAGAACAACACACAAAACTCTGTGGAGCCTGAAGAAAAAAAAAAACAGTAGTTTCAGACACACTTAACACTAATGACTAAACAAAGATATCGTCTGTTTATGAAGCAGTTATCATCTTGACAGAATTGACAAAGAAGTGTACAGACACCAATGCTATTAAGAAACACAAGGAAATCCTAACGCATCAGCATTCTCGGAAGAGGTTGACACAGATAACATCTTAAGGAACAAAGAAAGACCTGTTCACTCTTGACACCCCAGGTGCTGTGTATATTGCACTATAGTGCTGCATCGAGAAAACGGACAACCCTATTGATGTGGATTTTTCATTATTGATTATTGTAAAGAAATGGCGACTCCCCCCTTTAGCAGATTAGCTAAATGTTTGCGTAATTTAGGCATAAAAGTTATATTATTGTTGTTGTTGTTGTTATCGTTATAGTTCTGGTTAATTTCAAAAAATGGTTAAATATATTTACAGTTTTTGTTGCGTTCGTTATATTTAAATGTTAATAAAGTTTTAAAATCTAACTTTGTTGGAGTGCTATATATGTTTAAAAAATCGGGTGAATGGGGCCTTGAATCGGGTTATTGTCATGTGTGGGCTTTGCAAGTGTACTGCTACAAGATCGGACATTTCAAACTCAAATGCACGTTCTTTTTCTTACCTTTCCGAAGCATGGAGCGCAATAGCAGGCAGAGAAAGGGTGATGCACGTGTTGAACACTGCCTGGCCTGGCAAGTTGCTGGCAGTGCCCCCCCGCCCGCTCCTGAAAGAGGGCACACACACACCGCCGCCCCGAGTACTTCACAAATCTTTAAAAGACCATGCGCTTGTTCATGAGGCTTAAATGGTTTATCACCCCTTCTAGAACCCCTGCATCGACCCTCTGACGTTTCCTGGAAGAATTAGCACGTAACACAATACCAAGCCCTGTCAGCTGAAACCCCCGAGAAATCATGGGGCATATTATCAAGGGGGTTTATTTCCGCTTTTTTGGCTTTAAAAGCCAAAAAAAAAGAGATAAAATTATCTCCCTATTACCAAGCTGTCGCTAACACCAGTTAGTGACAGCTAAAAGGAGATAGCGACCATCTTGGGCCCCGCTTTGCATATCAGTGATATTTATCACTAATGACATGCAAAGTGGGCGTGACAAGATTTTAGCGACTGGAAACAGTCCCTAACCATCGCTATCTCCTATTACCAACTTTTGGAGATATTCACGCTAAGCGCGAATATCTCCAAAACCTAACACCTGCCCTGAGCAGTTTTAGCCATGTTATCCAATGGGAAGTGGATAACATGGCTAAAAGCATTTGCTGGATAATGCATGAATATCGCTGACTTTTCAACGATATTCATGCATTGCGGCCGTTTTTTAACGCATTTGCGATAAACCTTGCTAATAGCAAGGTTTATGTGCGATAAAATTCGCCGAAGTGCGGCGATAATTTTTGTCTCTAAACAAGTTAGAGACAAAAATTACCGCTAGTTGTTGATAATATGCCCCCGGGTTTTTCCTTGCAGGAATCGGGAAGCGAAAGACTAGCACTGAAATCAGTAGTCTCACGCCTGAATCGGGAGGGTTGGCATGTCTGGATACTCTACAGCTGGGGCCATAAACTACATCCGCAGGGCTAGGTGATAGCCTAGGTCCGGCCTGGACAATCGGACACAGAGGAAGAGGAGTGTCAGAGGGTGCGGTAGTGAATAGGGTGAAAGGGAGGTGTCGGGCGGGCACAGGGTGTGATTCTCAGAGAAGAGCAGCGCAGATGGGGGGAAGTATATGTCCCATGCATGAGAGAGAGAGCGGGGGTGACCAGTGCGTGGGGAAGATGCTTGCGAGGGTGGGGAGCCATGCTGAGGATCGGCGGCGTGCAGAGAGTGGCCCTGGTCAAGGCATCTAAAATGGCTGCCGTGCACGACAAAATTGTGGCATTGGACAAAAACGCAAGATGGCGCAGACAATGTTTATCAATAAGGATTCATTTATAACACAATATTTACTCGCAGTGACAAAATGGTGGTCAACACTTCATGATTTCCATCGAATCGAACGTTAACAAACGTCACGCAGCAAAAAAAAAAAAAAAAGCTCACGCACAGCAGTTTTTAGCCATGTTATCCAATGGAAGGTGGATAACATGGCTAAGAGCATTTGCTGGATAATGCATGAATATCGCTGACTTTTCAGCGATATTCATGCATTGTGGCCGATGTGCGGCGATAATTTTTGTCTCTAAACAATTAAAACGAAGCACAAAATGGCGAATTCCCGTTTCGCTACCAGTTTGCGGCCCAGTTCACGGCCCGTGAAGCGCTTCTACCGTGAAAAATCATTTTTTTTTTATTTTCCCCACGCGACCCTTTAATAACCCCAACAACATTCCTCGGGGGTCAAGAGGGGTATACCTTGCCCCCTTTCAATAAATTCCCCCTTCGTTTTTCACCTCTTCTTCTCTCTCAATCCTACCGAGAGATAAGATGGCGGCCGCTCCGGACTGTTTAGAATGTTGACAGACACCGGAGAGCCAATCAGCTTTCTGCGCGCAAAGTTCCGTTTCGCGAAAAGTAAGCGGACCGGATCGCTGCCCAGAGCGCTGTTACAGATATATATCTTGTTTTGAACGTTAATTTCTCAAAAACTACTGGAGCACATATATTGAGACCTAGCAAAGGCACATCGGGCTAACAGTCCCTACAATTTTGCCAAGTTTCGTGCAAATCCATTCAGCCGTTCGAGCTAAAAGTGAGTCCAACCGCCCTATGGAAAAATGAATGGGAAAAACGCGTTTTGGGACCCCCCTTTTTTTTCAGCCCCCCCTTGACGAAACCCCCCCAAATTTTCAGGGGCTGCTCAGAAACAAAATGTGCCATTTTCCTGAAAAATTCAGCCGATTCCGTCCTCAAACGCCAAAGTTATTAGACATAGAATTTTCAAAAATCCCATAGGGAATTAATCCTAACTATATATACCTACTGGCGAGACGCCAGTAGGTAATATATATATATATATATATATATATATATATATATATATATATATATATATATATATATATATATATATATATATATATATATATTATTTATTGCTTCAAAAGTATGAAAATTTTTTACTGTTGTAAATAACTATTTATGACTAAGATTGCACAATGTATTTTACATATAATCACAAAGTTGAAAAGGAGTTTCAAAAAGATATAGAAAGAAAGACTGTTTCTATTTATATGTGTAAATATCTCTTCTATGTTTATTAATGGGCACTTGCACTTTAAAAGGAGATGTGCTTCACTGACGTGTTGTCATGTGATCAAGGCAGGGATCTGCCGAAACGCGTCGTGAGGACTGTTGAAATAAACTAAACTGCACCGAGATGGGTCTGCCTCGTTTTCTTTTCTAACCCTGCTGGAGTTGGTGGCTGAAGCGAGCAACATTGGAAATTTATACTGGCTGACTTTACCCAGGAAAGCAAGACCCCCTCCTCATAAGATTTGGCACCGTGGAATAAAAGGAGAGTCCAAGGTACCTGACTTCCGGAGATAGTGCTTTCCGGGAGGGTGCCGGCTACAAAACGAACCAAGACGGGATAAAACACGGAGCCCTCTGCCGCATTTGGAAGGATAACGTCCAGCTGAGTAAAACGGAAGGTGACACGCCCAGAGTTACTGAGTGCAGTTCGGAAGAGCTGAGACGAGGGAGCTTCTGTGGCGGGATAATCTGACGGCGTCGGCGGAAGGACGAATCCAAGATAAACGGCAGGTGAGGAGGAGTGCTGTGCCTAGACTAGCGGTGACGCTAAGCGTTTTGTACGAGAACACTGTGCGGTTCACTGCAGTAGTAGGCAAACAACAAGTTTTCTTAAAAATAAATCATCACCATGTCCGCGACAACACTGAGGAACAGGGAGAGTGCGGCGGCTGACGTGTTCTCGGACGAGACACCGCAGTCAGCAAATACCAGTAAGACTGCCGGCACAAGTAACACCAATGTGGGAGCAGGACTGAGGGACAAATACAAACAATTGGAAAAACTCATTCACAGGGAAACAGCGAAATGGTGGGAGTCCAAATCGCTTAGAAGATATCTGGATGTAGGTCGTATACCGAGGGGGCTACGAATAATGATTGCCCCAAGTTACGACACCCCTAACCCGCGATTAATGGCTGAATGGGCACAGTGCAACCTAGATTCCTCTCGCAAACTGGTGGAACTGCTAGTTAAATATGCTGAAAGCGATAGGGAGGAACTAGTGCCTCAAATTGAAAACCAAAGGAGAGAAATAGAAGCCATGAGTGACCCACAAGAACAGAAACCCAAATATAACGAGGAAATGTAACAAAAATTAGAGAAGGAAGAGGAGAAAATCAAAGCACGGAAACAATACAAATTTCGGCGAGATAAACAAGATTATGAAGATGGAAAGATCTTCACTTTCGCAAGAAAGTTTGATCTAATGCGAAAGACAGCAGCAAAGAAAGGCATACAGAACAGCAACAAGTCACCTGCACAAGCGGAAGAATCAAAGCCTGAGATCTCATCTATGTCGGACGGCAGTGGGATAGTAGAAAACAGCTCGGACTCTGAGGGTATGGACAATGTTGCTAAATTAACCATGGCTGAGGAATTGGAGTATGTAAGGCAAAGTCGGCGGGAAACTCTACGCTCAAGCACCGTGCAATCGGCAAAAAACGGCGCACAAAGAGGAGGAGGGCGTGGAGGACCGCAAACAAACAACGGAACAAAGAGAGGAGGCAGGGGCAGGGGGTCGTGGACAAACAAGAAAACCAAATAATGGAAACTACGACCACCCCCAGTAATGCCAATACCATCGTCAATCTGGCAGGAATCGACCTAACAACTGCAGAAAAACAGCTCCTATTCCTTGGCCTATCATATTGTCCGGAATCAAATTTCCATTACACAAAAACCAGGGCTGATGTGTATCAATATATAAGGAAATTGAAATTGTGTAAATATCACAAACAGGCAAATATCAAAGCCAAATCCAACATAACATCAGCGGACATAACAACTATGCCAAACCTATCGGCAGGAGACTATGATCTATTAAGGGATGTTCAATCTATTGTGAATATGACACCAAGCACTCAGACCGTCAGTACCCCCCAAGGAAGTCAAGGGAGCCAGGGGGACTTTCCAATTTTGAACACCCAAGAAATAGACAACATCGGAAATAAAAAAACAGACACTCCTTTCAAAAAAAAGTCTACATTTGTTCCAATAATGACAAAAGACGCCATCGATGTATTCAATGATGTGGTAGTTTCGCAAATAAAAAAATTGAATATTAAAATAACAAATTCAAAAAGGAAACTTACCATCCAAGAAAGAAATTATGGGGCACTAATGGAAATACTAAAAAAGCAAGAGAACATTGTGATAAGGAACTCGGACAAGGGGGGAAATATTGTTTTGTGGCCCCTCAAAGACTATCTAACCGAGGCGGAAAGACAATTAAATGATACACAATGTTATCACCACAGTACGCCCCTTAAATATAAGAAAATGCAGGATGAACTCTGGAGTAAACTACTAGCTTGGAAGAGCAAAGGACTCTTATGTTTGGAAGAATTTAAATTCTTAAAGAAGGATTTCCCAAAAACACTGGTAATTTACTCTATCCCCAAAATTCACAAGAATAAGGAACAACCTCCAGGTCGCCCTATCATCGCGGCCTGTGATGGACCACTTGAGAATGTGTCAAGGTACATAGATTTCTTTCTCCAAGAACATGTACAAGGTCTAGATTCTTATGTGAAAGACACTGGAGATTTCCTGGGTAAAATAAGTAAAGTCAAATGGGAGGAGGGATACATGTTGATTACTCTAGATGTAATGCCACTATATACATGCATAAGAAACATTGATGGCATCAAAGCAGTAGAATATTTTTTGGCAAGGAGACCTATAGAGTACACCATGCATAACAAAATGCTTATGGATTTGTTGGTTTTCTGCCTTGAGCACATTTTCTTTCTCTTCAGAAAGCAAATGTTTCGACAGGTACAGGGTGTTGCGATGGGGGCCAGCTTCTCCCCCACCTATGCCTGTTTATTTATGGGTTGGTGGGAGGAGCTGGTCCTCAGGAGACAACATGGCAACACCTATAAGGACAAAGTTATATCGTGGCTACGGTATATAGATGATCTGATGATCATATGGAATGGGACTGAGGAGGAAGCAGAGGAATTCATTACAAAATTAAATGATAATGACATAAATCTAAATTTCACTTCATATATCAATAGGGAACAAATCCCGTTCTTAGATGTCCTCATTAAAATATAGAACCTGACTATTAGCACTACGCTATATAAGAAGGACACTTCTGGGAATACACTTTTGCACGCAACAAGTGCTCACCCAGTTCATCTAATCCAAAGCATCCCCTATGGGGCAATGCTTAGATTACGTAGGATATGCAGTAGTGAGGCAGAGTTATTTAAGAATCAGCAGGCAAGCAAATTGAGATTTATTGAAAGGGGCTACAGTGCCAAAACAATCAAGAGCGCAATCCAAAAATCTAGAGCCAGACCAAGGGAGGATTTACTGTTACAGACTAACACAGAATCAGAATCCCAGAAATCTAAAACATCAGAAATAGATGGGAACCCAAGGCTCATATTAACATATAATCGTCAGCATAAATCGTTGCGCCAGATAGTCAAGAACAATTGGCAGATTGTTAAAGATGACCCCATTATCGGCAATTCCCTATCTGAACACCCCGCCATAACATTTAGAAAGTCAACATCGATGGCGAACATTCTAGTCACGAGTAGTCCAGAATGTAAAAATACTACAGACTGGCTCAGTGCAAGGAAAGGGTTTTTCAAATGTATCAGCTGTAAAGCTTGTACATTTGGAACAAACAGAACGTCGTATATGACAGCCTTCAGCCCGAAACCCAACATGATCAAACAGCATCTTACATGTAGAAGTGAATACGTGGTGTACATTTTAGAGTGTCGTTGTAATTTCAGGTATGTGGGAAGCACAAAGTTGCCTGGGTATCAAAGAATACTGCAACACATCAGGGTGATAACCAATAGTGACCCTAGCTACCCATTAGCCCGCCACTTTAAAGAACATCATGGTGGAAAACCCAAAGATCTGAAGTATTACCTGATAGACAGTGTACCGGTACAAAGAAGGGGAAGTAATAGGGAAGGGGTACTGCGCCGCCTTGAGACCCATTACATACTGCTATTAGACAGTAAACAACCCAATGGGTTGAATATGGGGGAAGATCTATACACATACCTAGATTAGAAAGAGACAATACACTACGTAAGCACTGTATCAGCCTACATAAAGAAGAAATTGTCCGAATATGAAAATGAAAAAATGAAAAATGACAAAGAAACATTAGAACTAGTTGTATAGGGTGGATCTGTAAAATATGAAAATGTATGCAATTGTTTAATAATATTTTTAACTTGTTAGGAATATTAATTGTTGAAATTATTTCTTTATTTTTGTGATCAAACATTAGGTTTTACAATTTTAAATGGATCGGAACTTTTATTGTTTAAACATGAAATTGGTTTTTAAACATTTTTACTAAGGTGTTTTTTTAAACTTATTGTGGGAATCATGTTTTATAATTCAAGTCCAGTTAAGTCTTTGTCCATTTGTCCTGTATTCCTATTGGAGTGAAAATTGCCGACAGATATAAAGATACAAAAAAATATATAAACCGCACATTGGCAATAACAAAACACATTTTAGTCACATTTGCACTTTATTACTTATAGCACTCGTAAGCACTTTTTGGTGTAAAACACTGATTAGGCGAATCATGGGTTGTTACTGGGGGAAGCACAATGTTATGAAGCTTAGAAGAGAACCCAACAAGATCATAATACAATAGTTGCAATCGATAAATGAAAATGTATGATGGGGAAATAAGGGTGTTTACACCCATATACACAAGGTACTATTTTTAAATGTATGTATTTACACAAATCATTGCAAAATTTGAAAAATGTATTTTACAGGTATTATTTATTGCTTCAAAAGTATGAAAAGTTTTTACTGTTGTAAATAACTATTTATGACTAAGATTGCACAATGTATTTTACATATAATCACAAAGTTGAAAAGGAGTTTCAAAAAGATATAGAAAGAAAGACTGTTTCTATTTATATGTGTAAATATCTCTTCTATGTTTATTAATGGGCACTTGCACTTTAAAAGGAGATGTGCTTCACTGACGTGTTGTCATGTGATCAAGGCAGGGATCTGCTGAAACGTGTCGTGAGGACTGGTGAAATAAACTAAACTGCACCGAGATGGGTCTGCCTCGTTTTCTTTTCTAACCCTGCTGGAGTTGGTGGCTGAAGCGAGCAACATTGGAGATATATATATATATATATATATATATATATATATATATATATATATATATATATATATATATATATATATATATGTATCACTTTTCCATTGACCTGAATTCTGAGTTCTCTCACTGGTTAGATAGTAATTATATTGTGCACGCCTAGATCTAAAGAAGCTTTCTGTGCATTAACAGTTTCCTTTTTTTTGCCGTGTTCACGCTCTTATGATTAATATCTATTCACGATATAGTAGTAGAAAATTTCTCAATCATTTGAAAAAAATATTGTTAAATCTTCATTCTCAGAGGCCATAAAATAATGCTACATCACCCACATGTAGCAATATCCTTTTCACCATCAGAATATTAGGGCTATCTTTCACTAAATCACTTTTCATAAAATATCTCAATTGTGGCTCAATAAATAAGGCTAATAATAAGGGTGATAGTGGACATCTCTTTCTGGTTCCACATTGAATATTAACGAAACCCACTGAGGTGCCCGCTTATATTAAATCTGAGGTGGCTACCTCGTAGATATTTGTCAGTGCTCTACATAGCACTTTTCAGGAAAGTTGGTTTCTCACTCGTGCTTTTTTTTCTTAGGAGTTTTATATAGCGCAAACTAGACCCGAGACATCGGGTATCAGAGCGCTTTACATGAGCACCAGTTTCGTTACAGACAGACACATTCATTTTTGTTAGGCATGGGAAGATTAAGTGATGCCCAGAATCACAAGATGTTGGGTGTCGTTGCCGAGACTCGAACCCAGTTCCCCAGATTCAAGGTCGACAGCTCTAAACGCAAGGCCACATTCTCTCCTACGTTGTCCAACTAATGTAATTTCGAAGTTGATTCCTACTTTCCATCGCTTTTCTGTGTATTATATTGTGTTTTCAAAGTGAGGTTTGGCCCCTTCAATCAATTGTGCTGAGTAAGCCTCCTTTAGTCCCAGATGGGAAACTCATGAGCAGTATTGGGATATTAACTACTAGTTTTACATGTACTATTTGATTTAAAAAGTATAAGAAAAGGAGAAAGAGACAGAACAAACAACTGTTTGTGCATGAGGTTGCATGATTGGTGCAGCAGAACAACTACATCTTTGAGACAACTATTGGTGGAAAAAATGGAGCAGAGTGGTCTAAATGGTTTTGTAGCTGTGAAGTGGAGACGCGTGCATTTTGCAAGGGAATACAATTGTGATTTATGCAGTGACTTGTCCGATATAAATAAGGAGAATTGTGATAGGGATAGTGAAGAAGAGGAATTGATGAGTAGAGAAGTAACTGGCTGTCAAACAGTAGCAATGAACCTCTGAGAAGCCACAAGTGGATGAAGGAGTCTCATCAAGTTATTCTCTCTCAGTCTGTCCTAGTAGCTCCTTCTGTGGGAGAACAAGAGGGGTCGATTTGGAGGGAAGGGAACTTATGAAATAGATTTTTTGAATGTTGCAAAAAAGGTGACTATTGGTTGTGTTACAACTGGGCAAGACTTGCCTAGACATTATAGGAGAGTTAATAGACACAAAAATATTTATAGAGTAGATAATTACATTAGATAAATACGTGTCAAAGTTTAAAAATCGTAACATTCAAAGAATAATCAAAGATTTGGGTGAACCTACTACGGCCGAAGGAAGCAGAGACGAGAATATGAAAAGCAACATAAAGAATATAAAGTATATGAGAGACAGTACTGACACGTTAGTCATATAGGAAAGCTGAAAGTCTATCAGAACCAAGGTAATCCTAATCCAGACACAAACCTGATTAGAAATAATTTCAGATTTTTTTCTGGCACAAATCGAGCCAGGTTATAACTGGCAATCTTTGTGCAAGATTTGTGTAGTGAAAAAAGATTCTCAGCCTATTTTCGCTCGAAATGAGGGAAAGTATGCCGAATTTTGGCATTATCACCGATTCAGTGGTAGGCAAATCAGAATAGGGAGTAAAGAACACACCCAATAAATACCCGTGTGACTGTATTTATCAGGTCTAGTATTAGTAATCTAAAAAAGAAGTAGGGCGATCACATTGACAAAAGTTTATGTAATGCAGAAGGATTCATAGAAAGGAAAATGGAGGAAGGGCACAGAGGATGTGGATGCTGAGCACATGGTAAAGGAGACAAATGATGTACAGAAGGGAGCAAAAGTGACACGAAACAAATGCACATTTAGAAACGGATTAAGGTGCATAAGAGGAAAAGAACATTCTTTGCTTATTACATTTTAAGAGCAGATAGAAAAGAGTCCTTCAAAATGACATCTAGTGACTGATTTACAAACACTTTGCACAATGTATGATAAGACTAATTTGAAAAAAAGTTTATTTGGCTTATGCACTAATTCACAAAAATATTTCTGGCATGCGAAAAATGTATTTTACATCCACACATTGTTGCTCTCACATTCATCTACTCCAGTAGTGGCGGGTGACATTTGAAAGTGGTGCGGCATAAAATTATTGTTGTACTGCACTACAGCGAGCGAGCATAGCGAGCAAGCCTCAACAACCTACGCGGGTTTGGGGAGGTTCTACCCCCGAGAAAAGTTTGAAAAAAGAGTGGACAAATGGTGCATTTTCAAGCAAATTGGAGACAGCAGGAAGGGTAATAAAGCAATTGTGAAAGTGCAGTTATTACAATAATAAAGTGATGTTATCTAACAACATAGGTAGCTGCTTATTCAGTATAACCACAGAGCTTCATAACAAACTTAGAAATACACTGACTTGTTAACTTCCTGTACATCCCTTCCTAGAAGAAACTAAGAAAGTAAAGAATGTCATGCTTTTAGAGCCTGAAGAACAAAAATGCAGAATTAATTAGCTAGGGGTGATTCACAACTTTCCAGGCTGGCATGGCATGGAAACAAATACTGGAGGTCCAAGACTTCCACCCTAATTAACCACACTCTGTGCACACCTTTGCACGTTACTGAAAATATCAGGCCCTGGTCACACTTATTTATGTGACACAACGATAAGAGCAAGACTGAAAATGTCTTCAAATGTTCATTTCCGTATTCACATGTTGTCCTTATTGGAGGTGAGGGACAGGGAGCACGCAGACAGATTGACTGTGCCAGGCTACTTGTGATGAATGTTTTTGTACGGATTCTAAAAACAACAAAAGGCTAGTTTAGCGAATCATCATTTCATTTCAGGATTCCTCCTCCTGTCTCCCCTCAGCATCTACCTCCTATTACTTAAAGTCTGGTGGTACCCGGAGCCATAAACAGCAAAGTCATGAATGAATTAATGCCAGGCCTGTAACTGGAAGGAGTGAGGTGAGAAAGATAAGAGCCTCAGCCACACAGTTTTGGTTTCATGATTAAACTGAAACTGTTTTCTCTCATTTGAATGCAGTAGAGACAAGAGGAAGGCCTGCTAATCAAGATGGAGCAAGTGGGTTCCATTAGTTTTCTTTAACCAACTGGTCCTCATCTAAACATAACTAAGCAGCAGCAAGCGCTCCTATACGAGTATGCACTATAATCACCCCTCCCAGTTCCAGGTCTGGCATAAATTAATTCCTGACTGCTTTGTCAGTGAGTCTCATTTAATACTCCAAGGTGTGTCTGAGGGTGGGATGGTCAACTGTGTCAAGGCAGGTGAGAGGTCAAGAAGGATCAGGAGCCAAGGGTCATCATCTTTGGTCAAGAGGGCATCATCTACGATGTGTAATGCTCTAGTCTTAATACGGCAAAGTGACTTGAAGTCAGATTGGTAGGTATGCAGGAGATGGTTAGCACTGATCTAGTCTTGGAGTTGAATATAGACTGCTTTTTTCAATGACCGTGAGGATCAGTGATAGGCAGGTACTTTTTTAGGTCATCAGGATCCAGTATACGTTTCCTTAATGATTGATTGATAGGCTTTATTTCGATATAAAAATACCATAAAAGCTTGTACATCAAGTATAAAGGTCAACATTAAAAAACAAACATTTCATAGATATACAAAGGGAATAAAGGGGAAGAAAATGTTAAAAACAATTTAAAACAACAAATTAAATCGACAAGGAAAGCCTTCTTGCACGAATCAATCATGACCATATTAAAAATTTTGAAACAGCGCAAACAATCAAAGTAGATGTGTCCGACATCAAAATACGTAGCGCCACTTTGTGCAGGCGGGTACCTAAGAGTCTGCATAGAGGTTTGAGCCAACGCCTCCTAGGTGTACAATAGTCCGGACATTCGAAGAGAATGTGGGCTGCTGACTCTACTCGAGTAGGACAACTTGCACAGAAGGGGGAACGCTGGGGGCAACATTTCCAGCGGGCAACTAGTTTGCCTACTGGTAGGGTCCCCACTCTGAATTTGAAGTACAAGGCTCGATCGTAAGGGATAGAAATCGTATCTAAATAAGGTTTGTATGCCACTACATCCTTAAACCTTATAAAGGCTACAGTGGAGCTACAATGATGTGGATCTGAATTTAATCTAAGAGAGACCCAATTCCAAAACAATTTCTTAATCGTGGCTTTAGGTGGGGCAGTTCTCTGGGCCCACGCATCACCCAGCCCTAACTCCTCTAGTACCCATTTTACATCCCTAAGCCATTTAATCCTCGACCAGCCTTCCATGGCCATGACCTCTGATAGTCCTTCTGCATAGGAGGCAAGTTCGGGTACCCGCCACAGCCGCGCCCACAGGAGCAAGGGCCGAAGTAGCGCTTGGTCCTTGATTGATCTGCAGCCTAGGTCCAATAGCACGGGTACTGTAGGAGTACTCAACGGGAGAGCCATCAGATCTTTCAAAAATTTGCTCTCCGATTTTACTAATGGATCCAGGTTACAAGTGCCCCACAACTCTGCCCCGTAAAGGGCAGCGCTGACCCCTCTAGCTTTGTATATCTCAATGACTGGGGCAATGGGTTTACTTGTGGACGAGCGTTGTTCCTTTAGTAATGCACTCCCCACCCTTTTATGACACAAAAGCATTTTTTTAATATGTGGGTTCCAACTAAGTGTATCATTAAGGCGGATACCCAAGTAATCAAACACGGATACCCTCTCCAGTGAGACAGAATTCAATACCGGAGGTCGCCCAGGTTTCTTGGGAGGATTCATAATCAAATACTTCGTTTTATCTGTATTGATTACCAATCCTCTCAGCAAGCAAAACTCCTGAAAACCATTCAAAAGGCTTTGGAGACCCATTTGGGACTTTGAAATAAGAAGGGTATCGTCTGCAAAAAGCAGTGTTGGGATCCGTTTGCCCGCCAGGGAAGGAGCATCCGAGGGATTCCTTGACAAATGCTCAACCACTCCGTTCACATAGAGGGAGAACAGAGTGGGAGCTAGCACACATCCCTGATGGACACCCCTTCTCACAGAGATCCTATCAGTTTTTTCTCCCATCGTGCCCCATCGCACCTGCGCGAAATTGCCGGCGTGCAATCTCACGAGGAGAGCTAGAGTGTAATGAGGCAACCCTAATTCCAACAGAACCCTCCATAATTCCTCCCTTGGTACCAGGTCAAAGGCAGCCTTGAGATCTATAAAGGCTAAATACAGACTGCCTTTGCCCAGCACCACCACCTTCCAGTGCAAGAGAGCCAGTCTGAAGGCCTGTTCAATAGTCCCGGTTCCAGAGCGAAATCCAGCTTGGAAATCCGACAGAATGTTATTATCATCCGCCGACTGGAGCACCCTTCCCAGAATCACCTTCCCGGCCACTTTTTGGGTTGAATCAATCTGACTTATTGACCTGTAGTTTGCTGGGTTGTGCCGACACCCCTTTTTGAATATCGGGACAACCTCAGCCCCCTTCCAGGAGTCGGGTACAGGCGCACCAGTATTTATAGCGTTAAGCAATGATGAAACCAACTTCCCCACTCCTTCGGGTTGGCCTTTAGCAAGTCGCCCGGAATCCCATCAGGCCCTGCAGCTTTTAGAGGCACCAGTGATTCAATTACGACTTCCACCTCTCTAGCGGTAAAGAGATCACCTTCAATATCCCCTGAGCACTCAGACAAAACAAAGGTGGTATGGGGAGCCACTTCAATAGGGGTATAAAGGGACGAGAAGTGGTTGAACCAATTCTGGGCAGGAATATTGCACATCATCATGGTACTAACTGGCCTGTCCCTGGATCTTATGAGATTCCAGAAGCTTCTGGCATCCTTGCCCGCGCTAGCTTCCATAAGATCCGCCCAAAACCTGTCCTCCCAGTCTTTCTTTGCTAAGATTGTGGTCTGGGAGTACTCTTTCCTAGCTAGTCTGATAGATGCTATTAAAAGCAAAACCCAGGCCGCTATCAAGGCGTGTTTCTTCTCCCTGCATTTTTAAGTGTACCAGCCCAGTGGCTTAGATAAATTCTTACACTTGCCAGTCTTACTTGGAAGAATGAACAAGTCACTCAGAGCCTTGGTTGTGTCGCAGAAAAGCTCTGAGACATCCACAGACAAAGGAGTCAACAAGTCCAATTTGGACAAAGCTGTTTCTAAGAGTGCCCCAATAGCTAGCACTTTTTTTCATCAAGGGTGAGCTTACTCCACTTCAAGCGTCTACCGCAATTGGAAGGATATACTTCCTGAGGGCTGGGTGCTAAGTGAGACAGGTGCACCTCCTGCTTCCCTGTCCACAACGGACGGAGGGCAAGAAAAAAAAGGTTATGGTCACTCTCGACTGAAGGGATTACCTCCATGTCCTGCAAGAAACTCCAAAGTTTAATGTCTAGGATAATATAGTCTATCCTAGACGTATGGTTGACCCTGTTATAGGTATGGGCTCCAGAAGGATCTGACGTCGTCCTCCCGTTAACCGCCCTAAGACCAAATTCCATATTTAGGGAGTTAATTTGAACCACCACTTGGGACCACCTCCTAATGGGAGGTATAGTTAGAACGGGTATCCATCTCCTAGTGTCTTCATCCGCGGTTCCCAAGGTGTTCTCCATTCCAAGGGGCTCAAAAGTTCAGTTTAGGTCCCCGCAACCAGGACATGGGTACTAGTGGGAAGTTGCCTAAGCAAGGTTTCCAACCCTGATACTGTAGTGGACTGCGAGCCTCCCTTCGTGCCCCTGGCGTAGTTATTAAAAATATCCAAGATCAGCCCTCTCCGTGGTCCCTTAACGGATATACTCAGATCAGGTGAATTTGACACATACTGAGTAACTTGGCAACCGAGTGAGATGGCAACCCAGTTAAGGAGGCCACCTGAGGGGTGGCCCTTCCCTGAAGGGGGGGTAACTGCTGGTACAAAGAAAGATGTGTAACCTACCTTGTGGCAAGGCTCCCTACTCCAGGTTTCTTGGAAAATATAAATAGAGTAGACCTCCATAAGGGAGTTCCAATCAGGTAAAGCCAGCTTCCTTAAAATGCCCGCAACATTCCAACTAAGGATCCTTAAGTCTGAATCCCCCGCTACATGCTCCCTGAGAGGTTCAATATTGGATTCCCCTTCCCTCTCATAAGATGTCGAAATTGCATTTACTCCTTTTTCATTCCCAACAATCTGGTTAGAATCCTGAACTAGGGGATTGGGTACATCTATTAGAAGTAGCGGACTGACATTAATTGGGCCCAGAGCATGCGGCTGCAACACAAGTCCTGGACTCAGAGTCAGGGGAGCCTCCCCAGAGGAAATATCATTTCTGTACCCTGGCGTCCTCCCATGTGGCCCTGACCAAATAACTGTCTGATATGGCCGGGGGAAAAAATTATGATTCTCGCGAGGTATGAGATTATGTCTCCATCCTCCACCCCAATTGCCATATTCAGTTCCCACCAATCTCGGGTAAAAATAGGTCAAATCCACTACCCCAATGCCAGCACCACTAGATCCTGGATTCTGGTTACAGATTGTTTGGGCAACCCTAACATCTTGAAAATTAACCACCACACAGTCTCCCTCGAATTGCTTCTGCCCATAGCCTACCCACCCTACCCTTCTGACACCTAAGATGGGCCTCTTTTCGGGGGAGCATATTGGGCTGGGTAGTTGACGGGGGATTAAGACTAGTTCTTCTTGTCTGAGATGGATCCTGACCTTTACTAGTACCTGGGTTTCTTACTCTAACAGAGGCAATTCCACCAGGGGCCTCAATACGCAGAAGCGTCTTGACAGGAAGTGTACTAGCCCTTGGTATGGTTGAATGATCTACACTGTTCGTTGTTACCAACTCTGGGCTTCGGCCACCCCCATTAGAGGCCACAGCGTGCACAGCTGAAATATTAGCTGCAGCCACCCCTTTAGTCATTCCAGGTGCAATAGGTTGTCCCTGTGAGGGTATAGGGGGCGCCCGGACAGCAGCATCTCCCCCTGGACCATCCTCCCTGAATCTAGAGTGAAGCTTAATGAGTGATTTTATGGAGAAAAAGTTGTCCAGGGTCACTTGCTCAAACCTATCAAACCGCTCTGCCAACCCTTTAACTCTCTCTAGTACCGGAATCAGCAAAGATTTCAGCATTTTCTCTATGTGGGCAATCAAGGGGATCTCATGGGGTAGGAGCTCAACAAGGTCAGTAGTCAGATCGGCTCCTGGCTTCACTGCTATAGATCCGCTGGGTTCGCTCCCCGTGGCCCCCTGAGCACAGCTTCCAACCACCCCTACGCCCCCATGACCTGCACCCATCCCAGGGCCAAGTCTCCTAGATTTCTTATAGGGTTTGGGATGACAACCTTTGCGCGAGCTAACAATTCTTTTCCTTTTGGAGAGGACTGGTCTATTTACAGCCAGCGATACCAGCAATAGTGGAGGAGGGGTATCCCCATGACTAGAGGGAATGTTGGAAGGGGACTAGGGTAAGAGGGCATCACTGGGCCGTTGATCCATAGAATCGTCTATTGAACTGGGTGCTAAGTCTGCCATATTCTCCACACTACCCAAACTATCCCTTAAAACAATAAACCGTGGGTGTTCTGAAGGGAGAGAGGCATTCACTGAGGGGTCAATTACGCATGCTGGTGAAGGACCTGACGCCTGGGAACCCAAAGACGGCTGCTTTGTTTGGAGGTTTTTAAGATGTTCAATAGATAGCCGTCGCTCTGCGCGTCTCTCAGCCAGTGCAATCTCTCTGTCTAAATCACGGGTGGCCCTAAGAAAATATTTGTCCAGGGGTCCTAATATGGAAACCCCTACAGTAGAGGGTAAGGGGGGTGGTGTGCACGTGGACATAATATGGTCAAAAGATACAACTTAACCAATATACTTAATAACATGCACAAAAGTCCCAAAGTGTTTGGAAGTCCTTTAGCAATGGCGGTTAGTGGTAAGGAACCCGAAAAGACTCACTGAAACGAAGCTAGACAACCAGATAAAGGCCCTGGACCAAATGTTAGAGGGTAGGCCCAGCCCAGCCTTCTGCAGCCCCTGACGGCCACAGACGGTCCCGCCCTTGTCCCGGGCTTCTCCCGGAACGCTCCCGCGCAGCAGTAAGCACTGCCTGCTATAAGGAGAGAGGAAGAGTGATCTGGGAGCGGGGCAGGCATGGAGAGCGGACCAGGTGGTGTTAATTGGTCATACAGGGACTCCTGGGAGACGGAGTCCCTGTAATAACACTCGCAGCCCTGCAGCCGATTTTACCCTCGCCTCTGCTGACCACAACGCCTCAGCGCTAGTCCAAATACAAGCTTTAGCAGTGTCCTGGGATCGCGAAGCGGGACCCGCAAAGCGAGTCCGGCAAGCAGTTGGCCAAATCCTCAGGGAAACAGCATCAGGCGGTGATCCGATTCAGTTAATCCTCCTTTCCAACCAGAGTCAATATCAAGAAGTCTCCCAGCGTGGCGCTGAAAGGCAGCGATTTTTGTTCCTTTGTGGTCGGGGGCGGGGCAGGCAAAGAGAGCGGACCAGGTGGTGTTAATTGGTCATATAGGGACTCCTGGGAGACGGAGTCCCTGTAATAACACTCGCAGCCCTGCAGCCGATTTTACCCTCGCCTCTGCTGACCACAACGCCTCAGCGCTAGTCCAAATACAAGCTTTGGCAGTGTCCAGGGATGTCGTTCTTTTCATATGCGGACGACACGCAGATAATTTTTTCGCTTTCTGTGGGAAAAGATTCAGAGCAATCTGCTCTCCGGGCTGGGCTTAGCAAAGTTGCATCATGGATGAACGTCAATTTTCTCAAGCTTCATGGTGAAAAAACTGAGGTTTAGGTGCTGGGGAAAGACGAAGAGCTCTGGGGTAAGCAACATTGGCCCACAGAAATGGGTGCAGTACCGCAACCTTCCCAGCATGTTTGCAACCTCTGCTTTATTATTGACGATTCCCTGTCTATGCATCAACAAGCCATGAAGATTGCTGCAACATGTTTCACTATTCTGAAATGGCTGAGAAAAAATGTGTGGAGCCAATAAAGATGTAATACGACAGCTACAGAGGGTACACAAATCTGCGGCCAGATTGCTCTGCCGAATTCCCAGAGCAGCCTCTACTTCTGCTTCCTTGAGGGACGTACACTGGTTAAGGGTCGAAAATCAAATCAAGTTTAAAGTCCTGAACTACATGTTCAGAATAAATCACGCAATGAATGATTGTAGATAAACCATAAGTTTATTAGTTTATCCTGACGAAACTTTTTTGTCACTGAATCAATTCGTGATTTGAACAACTTGCTTTATAAAGGACAGACAAAGAATTACCATCAACTTCATTTCTAGCCACACGTAATTCAGTGAAATGATAGGTGCGTATTTACAGTGAAAAAGACTTTTTTTGAAAAACCAAAAACATTACATTGAATGATACATACATGGACATAAATAAATGAGAAGTGAAATGAAAAAACAGGTAAACAATTCACAGTTCGAGAGTTATGAATACAACAGCGTGCAAGAGCGGGAGTGAATATTTTCAAAGGAACAACTCCTAGCTCATGAACTGGATTCGTTTATATCAGATAATCAGAAAAAGCCCATTTTATATATGACTGACAAAAGCCATTAATGTCAAGTCAAGTGCCGACGCGTTTCAAATCCTGTTGCTTTATTTACAGGATTCTCATCAGGGCGGTGATTCTAGTCCATGGGAACTGTTTTACAAAAAGAATAAATAATTGAAAAGTTTGATTAGCAAACTTCATACTCAAGCCATTTTTCTTTAAAGAAAAGTAAAACCGCATTGAAGTGCGGCATACCTTGTCGATGTAAGCCCCATATGGCTTCTGTTTGACAATATCGTTTATGACAGGCGGGTCTGGGCTGCAACAAAAGCGAAACTAGTGTCACCAGATTAAAATGCCGGATTGTTTGCTATCAGGTAGCGAAGCGGTAAAGTTTTGAATTTACCTTAAGTCTTCAGAACCTGTGGTCAGAAAGGCCGGTAGTTCAAATTAATTTTCAGTGTAAAAATCGCTGTGGACAAAAAATGAGAGAGGCGATATTTGAAAACATTGAGCCTCAACGATGAAAGGACATGCATGGAGGCGGGAACACTCCGGCATTTTAATCTGGTGACACTAGTTTCGCTTTTGTTGCAGCCCAGACCCGCCTGTCATAAACGATATTGTCAAACAGAAGCCATATGGGGCTTACATCGACAAGGTATGCCGCACTTCAATGCGGTTTTTTAAAGAAAAATGGCTTGAGTATGAAGTTTGCTAATCAAACTTTTCAATTATTTATTCTTTTTGTAAAACAGTTCCCATGGACTAGAATCACCGCCCTGATGAGAATCCTGTAAATAAAGCAACAGGATTTGAAACGCGTCGGCACTTGACTTGACATTAATGGCTTTTGTCAGTCATATATAAAATGGGCTTTTTCTGATTATCTGATATAAACGAATCCAGTTCATGAGCTAGGAGTTGTTCCTTTGAAAATATTCACTCCCGCTCTTGCACGCTGTTGTATTCATAACTCTCGAACTGTGAATTGTTTACCTGTTTTTTCATTTCACTTCTCATTTATTTATGTCCATGTATGTATCATTCAATGTAATGTTTTTGGTTTTTCAAAAAAAGTCTTGTTCACTGTAAATACGCACCTATCATTTCACTGAATTACGTGTGGCTAGAAATGAAGTTGATGGTAATTCTTTGTCTGTCCTTTATAAAGCAAGTTGTTCAAATCACGAATTGATTCAGTGACAAAAAAGTTTCGTCAGGATAAACTAATAAACTTATGGTTTATCTACAATCATTCATTGCTTGAATTAATGTGAATTGGAGGCATAGGCAAATTTTCTTGTATTACGTTAGTGTGGCCCTGCCTACCCTCCCTCCCATTGGGCCCAGCCACCATTGTGGGTTTAATGTTCAGAATAAATCACGGCACGGCTCCCATGAATGTGCAAAATCTAGCCCACCTCTATTTGCTTTCACGCACCCTCAGATTTACTACTCAGGCTAAATTTCAGGTGCCAAAGATTAGACTATCCAGTATGGACGGCCGTTCTTTCTCCTATTTGGGCCCTGTTTTATGTAATGCTCTTCCGATGTCTCTTCTCACACAGACTAACTATACTTTTTTGCACGTCAATTAAAACTGGGCTTTTTAATCAATAAGTTCCATTCAACCATCGTTTGCTGTTTCTGATGGGCGTCGGGAAACCCTTCTGGGTAGCTGTTGCGCCTATATATTATTTTAAAGCAAATAACATAACATGCGCAGTGAACCCAAACTGAAAGATGCAATGACACTTGAACATCGGCCAAGGCTGCAAACTGTTACTTTCATGGGAACCGGAACGACAGTACACTGAAATGCATAAGAACTAAGGTCTTTTTTCTCTAATATGTGACAATTACATTGTGAATACAGGTGGGAATAAAGATTGATGTATAAAACTTAAGGGGTGGGATTTCAAACAAAGAGCGGAAAGAAAATAATGGGAAATAAGCATGGTGTGAGGATCAGAGATAGGAGTTTCATAAATTTGAAACATTAATGGGTGGTACAAGCCCAGTAAGGTATAATTGAGGTAGCATTAGTTAGTTAGTTAGTCAAGAGACCGGGATGCTGTCCGAGAGCACAGAGAAGTCCTAACTGAGATGCTGAAGAAGACTCGCATTACTGAACCAATTATCTTAAGCAAATTAATTTAGAAGAAGATCGGGTAAGAATCTCGAGGAGGAAGAAAGTGTCAGAGAGGGGTGCTACGCAAGCGTCAGTGATAGAGAGGTCGAATGTCCTGTCCTGATTCCTGTCTTGAAGCCTTTGTTCGCCAGACGTATCCTTAGGGACCATTTCCTATTCCTAGGTCTGGGAGTTGGTTTCCACACCATACTTGGTAACTATACTATATCTATTTTTGCGCTTTTGTGCTTTTATCTCTATCCTCTCCCTTTCATGCAGTGTCATTGCAAAGTATAAATGAATGCATCTTGATTGATTACTTGAATCTTCCTTCCTGTGAGAGACGGAGTTTGTTCTGTGCTGTGTAAGTGGTTCACATGAATTTAATCTGAGATAAAATATAAAAAGACATCCCAACTCTGTGATCATTTCCAATGTGTTAGTATATTGATATTGATTGATATAATTTTCACCATCAACTAGTTCCAACTAATGGTCCATGGACCAGTGGAAATAACTTTTGATGAGTGAAATGATTAGTTATGGACTAAAGATAACTAATCTAAAGAATTACAAAACATGACCCCAGCGGTTATTACCAGTATGTTGTGAAATTAATTTATGGGCCCAGGTGAGTATTTAGTGTTATATTACCCATTGCTGGTAACCCGCTGGATCGCAAGCTTCACATGAGTTGGAGTGGTGCTCTGAACTCAAACAACAAAGACCTACCTCAAGCAGGTTTGACATAGACAAATGTTTTAGACAGTCGAAGAAATGCTAAATCCCTGTCGTTTTTGGAGGGGAATACTGGTTTATGAACAAGTTGTAGAGAAACAACTCATCAAATGATGAGGAAAAAGTGGGTGCATGCTCCTGTTAAACATATGAAGGCTCTGAAAGTATGGAACTGACATCAACATAAAGGGTGGCGCTTATATGTGTATCCATTGTCACTCCTGGGTCAGAACACAGTAAAAGCTGAGGCTCACAGATCCACCTACTTGCGTGCAGGAGCAAAGCACTTTTAAAACTTCGGGATCCAGCCTGCCCTCTGACGATATTTTAAAGGTGAGGAATCTGTGGTTAGAATTATTCACCAGAACTCTTGTTTACACCCAAACTATGATAACTGTTCCCCACCGACTGAAGGCAGTATTAATATATCCTATTGTTTCAATGTCATGTCTGTGTGAATGCTATTTGAATGTGAGTGCGTAACTATTATACTGTTTTTGTGTGCATTTATTGCATTCTTGGGTGCTTTATTTCACAAAGTGCAGTGATCTGACAGATATGAAACCCATATTTCAAAGGGAGATGTGAAATATGGAAAATATTTTAAGGTTTCCTTTGAAACACAAATTTCATCAGGATAATGACAGTTGCTAAATCTCGTTATCAGGATTTCTGAGATAATGCTGCTAGGTAATTACAGTTATGTGTGAAAGGGACAGGGATCCAAGCAATCTGAAATAACAAATATTCTCTTTGGTATTTGGCTCACTCACACTTCCTTCTTCAATCAATATCACATTCATTCATACTTCATGTATACACCCTCATAATTCCCTATGCAATAGTTGTAGTGCCACGTATAGTCAAATGGTGGAGAAAATATTATTTATTTATTAAAAATAATGTATATGATTCCACCACAGTTAAAAAAGAAATTCATACATAAACACCATTACATGAATGTAGGATTGACGTGACACAGTCTAGTTATATATTTTTCCTTGCAATATTATATAGCCCGAACTCGACTACATGGCATGAGCACAATTTACATTACAGAAGAACACATTCATTTGTGGTAGGCACGGGGAGACAAAGTGATTTGCCTGGATGTTGAGCTGATGCCGAGATTCAAACGTAGCTCCCCAGCTCTAAAGTTCCCAATTCTAGAACATGTGGCGGGAGGTCTGTCTAAAAGTGTATGTCGGTGCTGGCCATCAATGAGAGAGACCTGTGCATTTTTCAAATGGGTGGTGAAAAAAATGAGTATGTTGCTGGAGATGTGGGCCGCCGTGCCACCAATGTACTTACCGGGGGAGGGTAAACACCCATTATTCCGCAACTTTCTTTCCGCATACCATCACTCTGCATACTTTCATTACGAAAGTACCATGACTCCGCAATGCCATTATAACGCATGGCATTACATTTTATATGCTTTTACCACGCATACATTTACAACAAAATTCGTTGTAAATGCATGAATGGTAAAAGCATGTTTTTTTAAAATGTTTGGATAAGGTAAGTATGGGTATAGGGGTATATGTTTTGGGGTACTGAGGTATATGTTTTGGGGTGTTTGCGTATTTTAAGGGTTTAGATATAGTTTTGGGTTATGTGGTACAGGGGTAGTTTTAGGGTTTAGGGATAGGTATGGGTTTTGGGGTACAGGGGTATTTTTAGGGTTCAGGGTTAGGTTTGGGTTTTGGGGTACAGGGGTATTTTTAGGGTTCAGGGCTAGGTTTGGGTTTTAGGGTACAGGGGTATTTTAAGGTTTCAGGGCTAGGTTTGGGTTTTGGGGTACAGTGGTATTTTAGGGTTCAGGGGTAGGTTTGGGTTTTGGGGTACAGGGGTATTTTTAGGGTTCAGGGCTAGGTTTGGGTTTTGGGGTACAGGGTTATTTTTAGGGTTCAGGGCTAGGTTTGGGTTTTGGGGTACAGGGGTATTTTTAGGGTTCAGGGGTAGGTTTGGGTTTTGGGGTACAGGGGTATTTTAAGGTTTCAGGGCTAGGTTTGGGTTTTGGGGTACAGTGGTATTTTAGGGTTCAGGGGTAGGTTTGGGTTTTGAGGTACAGGGGTATTGTTAGGGTTCAGGGCTAGGTTTGGGTTTTGGGGTACAGGGGCATTTTTAGGGTTCAGGGGTAGGATTGGGTGTTGAGGTACAGGGGTATTTATAGGGTTCAGGGCTAGGTTTGGGTTTTGGGGTACAGGGGTATTTTTAGGGTTTAGAGATAGGTTTGGGTTTTGGGGTACAGGATATATTTATAGGGTAAAGATGGGTTAGTGTTTAAGGGTGTTGGGGTATTTTAAGGAGTAAGGGTGGGTTATGATTATGGGGTGCAGGGGTATTTAAAGGGAGCAGGGTGGGATTAGTTTCAAGGGCGTAAAGGGTAATAAAATAAAATAAGAAATAATATAAATAATGCAATTTAAAAGAATTAATGTTTTAATTAAATTAAAAAATATGTATGTATATATATATATATATATATATATATATATATATATATATATATACACATATATACAAACATATATTTGATGTTTTAATAATGTACTTTTACAATGTATATGACTTTACCACACATGCATTTTCGTTATAATGGCATGCGTGATAAAGTCATATGCGTTGCAAAAGTTTTAGAAATGATGTCTTTGCGGAGTATTAGTCCAGCGTTATAAAAATTGCGGAGTGATGGTATGCGGGATGTTGGTTTGCGGAATATCATCACATATTCCCAGGGGAGGGATAGTCCCTTTCTTGCTATTTCCGTGGAAGCAGGCCTTGTGTCCGGATGTGCGTGGCGCGAGGCCTGTGCGCAACGGAAGTGGAAAATTTCCAGTGTGCGCTTCAGGCGTCACCGGAAGTGAAGGCGAGATTACATTTCCTGCACAATGGCCCCTGTTTGCGCTCCTTCCGGCCCTTGGGAATAGCGCCATGCCTGACCTCCATACAGTAAAGCAGGTGCACGTCACTGGGAGCGCGGGGCAAGCACACCCAGGGCTGGAATGTACAGAACCTGGGAAGAAAAAACAATAAAATATTGGACACAACGCTCGCTTTTTTTCCCCGTAATCCCGCGCCCCGCACATGCCCACGCCCACAGCACACGATATGAGACATGGCATGAAGGGCAGAACGTACCACACGCCCTCAGCGTTTGTCACGCCCACAGCACAACGCAGGCACCCCACAACGGACTACTTTGCTGGCACGGTTCTTTTACCATTTAAATGTATATGGTGGGCGTCTGCATAGCCTATGTCTCTTCAGAAAGCAAATGTTTCGACAGGTACAGGGTGTTGCGATGGGGGCCAGCTTCTCCCCCACCTATGCCTGTTTATTTATGGGTTGGTGGGAGGAGCTGGTCCTCAGGAGACAACATGGCAACACCTATAAGGACAAAGTTATATCGTGGCTACGGTATATAGATGATCTGATGATCATATGGAATGGGACTGAGGAGGAAGCAGAGGAATTCATTACAAAATTAAATGATAATGACATAAATCTAAATTTCACTTCATATATCAATAGGGAACAAATCCCGTTCTTAGATGTCCTCATTAAAATATAGAACCTGACTATTAGCACTACGCTATATAAGAAGGAAACTTCTGGGAATACACTTTTGCACGCAACAAGTGCTCACCCAGTTCATCTAATCCAAAGCATCCCCTATGGGGCAATGCTTAGATTACGTAGGATATGCAGTAGTGAGGCAGAGTTATTTAAGAATCAGCAGGCAAGCAAATTGAGATTTATTGAAAGGGGCTACAGTGCCAAAACAATCAAGAGCGCAATCCAAAAATCTAGAGCCAGACCAAGGGAGGATTTACTGTTACAGACTAACACAGAATCAGAATCCCAGAAATCTAAAACATCAGAAATAGATGGGAACCCAAGGCTCATATTAACATATAATCGTCAGCATAAATCGTTGCGCCAGATAGTCAAGAACAATTGGCAGATTGTTAAAGATGACCCCATTATCGGCAATTCCCTATCTGAACACCCCGCCATAACATTTAGAAAGTCAACATCGATGGCGGACATTCTAGTCACGAGTAGTCCAGAATGTAAAAATACTACAGACTGGCTCAGTGCAAGGAAAGGGTTTTTCAAATGTATCAGCTGTAAAGCTTGTACATTTGGAACAAACAGAACGTCGTATATGACAGCCTTCAGCCCGAAACCCAACATGATCAAACAGCATCTTACATGTAGAAGTGAATACGTGGTGTACATTTTAGAGTGTAGTTGTAATTTCAGGTATGTGGGAAGCACAAAGTTGCCTGGGTATCAAAGAATACTGCAACACATCAGGGCGATAACCAATAGTGACCCTAGCTACCCATTAGCCCGCCACTTTAAAGAACATCATGGTGGAAAACCCAAAGATCTGAAGTAATACCTGATAGACAGTGTACCGGTACAAAGAAGGGGAAGTAATAGGGAAGGGGTACTGCGCCGCCTTGAGACCCATTACATACTGCTATTAGACAGTAAACAACCCAATGGGTTGAATATGGGGGAAGATCTATACACATACCTAGATTAGAAAGAGACAATACACTACGTAAGCACTGTATCAGCCTACATAAAGAAGAAATTGTCCGAATATGAAAATGAAAAAATGAAAAATGACAAAGAAACATTAGAACTAGTTGTATAAGGTGGATCTGTAAAATATGAAAATGTATGCAATTGTTTAATAATATTTTTAACTTGTTAGGAATAATAATTGTTGAAATTATTTCTTTATTTTTGTGATCAAACATTAGGTTTTACAATTTTAAATGGATCGGAACTTTTATTGTTTAAACATGAAATTGGTTTTTAAACATTTTTACTAAGGTGTTTTTTTAAACTAATTGTGGGAATCATGTTTTATAATTCAAGTCCAGTTAAGTCTTTGTCCATTTGTCCTGTATTCCTATTGGAGTGAAAATTGCCGACAGATATAAAGATACAAAAAAATATATAAACCGCACATTGGCAATAACAAAACACATTTTAGTCACATTTGCACTTTATTATTTATAGCACTCGTAAGCACTTTTTGGTGTAAAACACTGATTAGGCGAATCACGGGTTGTTACTGGGGGAAGCACAATGTTATGAAGCTTAGAAGAGAACCCAACAAGATCATAATACAATAGTTGCAATCGATAAATGAAAATGTATGATGGGGAAATAAGGGTGTTTACACCCATATACACAAGGTACTATTTTTAAATGTATGTATTTACACAAATCATTGCAAAATTTGAAAAATGTATTTTACAGGTATTATTTATTGCTTGCCCAGAATCACAAGATGTTGGGTGTCGTTGCCGAGACTCGAACCCAGTACCCCAGATTCAAGGTCGACAGCTCTAAACGCAAGGCCACATTCTCTCCTACGTTGTCCAACTAATGTAATTTCGAAGTTGATTCCTACTTTCCATCGCTTTTCTGTGTATTATATTGTGTTTTCAAAGTGAGGTTTGGCCCCTTCAATCAATTGTGCTGAGTAAGCTCCTTTAGTCCCAGATGGGAAACTCATGAGCAGTATTGGGATATTAACTACTAGTTTTACATGTACTATTTGATTTAAAAAGTATAAGAAAAGGAGAAAGAGACAGAACAAACAACTGTTTGTGCATGAGGTTGCATGATTGGTGCAGCAGAACAACTACATCTTTGAGACAACTATTGGTGGAAAAAATGGAGCAGAGTGGTCTAAATGGTTTTGTAGCTGTGAAGTGGAGACGCGTGCATTTTGCAAGGGAATACAATTGTGATTTATGCAGTGACTTGTCCGATATAAATAAGGAGAATTGTGATAGGGATAGTGAAGAAGAGGAATTGATGAGTAGAGAAGTAACTGGCTGTCAAACAGTAGCAATGAACCTCTGAGAAGCCACAAGTGGATGAAGGAGTCTCATCAAGTTATTCTCTCTCAGTCTGTCCTAGTAGCTCCTTCTGTGGGAGAACAAGAGGGGTCGATTTGGAGGGAAGGGAACTTATGAAATCGATTTTTTGAATGTTGCAAAAAAGGTGACTATTGGTTGTGTTACAACTGGGCAAGACTTGCCTAGACATTATAGGAGAGTTAATAGACACAAAAATATTTATAGAGTAGATAATTACATTAGATAAATACGTGTCAAAGTTTAAAAATCGTAACATTCAAAGAATAATCAAAGATTTGGGTGAACCTACTACGGCCGAAGGAAGCAGAGACGAGAATATGAAAAGCAACATAAAGAATATAAAGTATATGAGAGACAGTACTGACACGTTAGTCATATAGGAAAGCTGAAAGTCTATCAGAACCAAGGTAATCCTAATCCAGACACAAACCTGATTAGAAATAATTTCAGATTTTTTTCTGACACAAATCGAGCCAGGTTATAACTGGCAAACTTTGTGCAAGATTTGTGTAGTGAAAAAAGATTCTCAGCCTATTTTCGCTCGAAATGAGGGAAAGTATGCCGAATTTTGGCATTATCACCGATTCAGTGGTAGGCAAATCAGAATAGGGAGTAAAGAACACACCCAATAAATACCCGTGTGACTGTATTTATCAGGTCTAGTATTAGTAATCTAAAAAAGAAGTAGGGCGATCACATTGACAAAAGTTTATGTAATGCAGAAGGATTCATAGAAAGGAAAATGGAGGAAGGGCACAGAGGATGTGGATGCTGAGCACATGGTAAAGGAGACAAATGATGTACAGAAGGGAGCAAAAGTGACACGAAACAAATACACATTTAGAAACGGATTAAGGTGCATAAGAGGAAAAGAACATTCTTTGCTTATTACATTTTAAGAGCAGATAGAAAAGAGTCCTTCAAAATGACATCTAGTGACTGATTTACAAACACTTTGCACAATGTATGATAAGACTAATTTGAAAAAAAGCTTATTTGGCTTATGCACTAATTCACAAAAATATTTCTGGCATGCGAAAAATGTATTTTACATCCACACATTGTTGCTCTCACATTCATCTACTCCAGTAGTGGCGGGTGACATTTGAAAGTGGTGCGGCATAAAATTATTGTTGTACTGCACTACAGCGAGCGAGCATAGCGAGCAAGCCTCAACAACCTACGCGGGTTTGGGGAGGTTCTACCCCCGAGAAAAGTTTGAAAAAAGAGTGGACAAATGGTGCATTTTCAAGCAAATTGGAGACAGCAGGAAGGGTAATAAAGCAATTGTGAAAGTGCAGTTATTACAATAATAAAGTGATGTTATCTAACAACATAGGTAGCTGCTTATTCAGTATAACCACAGAGCTTCATAACAAACTTAGAAATACACTGACTTGTTAACTTCCTGTACATCCCTTCCTAGAAGAAACTAAGAAAGTAAAGAATGTCATGCTTTTAGAGCCTGAAGAACAAAAATGCAGAATTAATTAGCTAGGGGTGATTCACAACTTTCCAGGCTGGCATGGCATGGAAACAAATACTGGAGGTCCAAGACTTCCACCCTAATTAACCACACTCTGTGCACACCTTTGCACGTTACTGAAAATATCAGGCCCTGGTCACACTTATTTATGTGACACAACGATAAGAGCAAGACTGAAAACGTCTTCAAATGTTCATTTCCGTATTCACATGTTGTCCTTATTGGAGGTGAGGGACAGGGAGCACGCAGACAGATTGACTGTGCCAGGCTACTTGTGATGAATGTTTTTGTACGGATTCTAAAAACAACAAAAGGCTAGTTTAGAGAATCATCATTTCATTTCAGGATTCCTCCTCCTGTCTCCCCTCAGCATCTACCTCCTATTACTTAAAGTCTGGTGGTACCCGGAGCCATAAACAGCAAAGTCATGAATGAATTAATGCCAGGCCTGTAACTGGAAGGAGTGAGGTGAGAAAGATAAGAGCCTCAGCCACACAGTTTTGGTTTCATGATTAAACTGAAACTGTTTTCTCTCATTTGAATGCAGTAGAGACAAGAGGAAGGCCTGCTAATCAAGATGGAGCAAGTGGGTTCCATTAGTTTTCTTTAACCAACTGGTCCTCATCTAAACATAACTAAGCAGCAGCAAGCGCTCCTATACGAGTATGCACTATAATCACCCCTCCCAGTTCCAGGTCTGGCATAAATTAATTCCTGACTGCTTTGTCAGTGAGTCTCATTTAATACTCCAAGGTGTGTCTGAGGGTGGGATGGTCAACTGTGTCAAGGCAGGTGAGAGGTCAAGAAGGATCAGGAGCCAAGGGTCATCATCTTTGGTCAAGAGGGCATCATCTACGATGTGTAATGCTCTAGTCTTAATACGGCAAAGTGACTTGAAGTCAGATTGGTAGGTATGCAGGAGATGGTTAGCACTGATCTAGTCTTGGAGTTGAATATAGACTGCTTTTTTCAATGACCGTGAGGATCAGTGATAGGCAGGTACTTTTTTAGGTCATCAGGATCCAGTATACGTTTCCTTAATGATTGATTGATAGGCTTTATTTCGATATAAAAATACCATAAAAGCTTGTACATCAAGTATAAAGGTCAACATTAAAAAACAAACATTTCATAGATATACAAAGGGAATAAAGGGGAAGAAAATGTTAAAAACAATTTAAAACAACAAATTAAATCGACAAGGAAAGCCTTCTTGCACGAATCAATCATGACCATATTAAAAATTTTGAAACAGCGCAAACAATCAAAGTAGATGTGTCCGACATCAAAATACGTAGCGCCACTTTGTGCAGGCGGGTACCTAAGAGTCTGCATAGAGGTTTGAGCCAACGCCTCCTAGGTGTACAATAGTCCGGACATTCGAAGAGAATGTGGGCTGCTGACTCTACTCGAGTAGGACAACTTGCACAGAAGGGGGAACGCTGGGGGCAACATTTCCAGCGGGCAACTAGTTTGCCTACTGGTAGGGTCCCCACTCTGAATTTGAAGTACAAGGCTTGATCGTAAGGGATAGAAATCGTATCTAAATAAGGTTTGTATGCCACTACATCCTTAAACCTTATAAAGGCTACAGTGGAGCTACAATGATGTGGATCTGAATTTAATCTAAGAGAGACCCAATTCCAAAACAATTTCTTAATCGTGGCTTTAGGTGGGGCAGTTCTCTGGGCCCACGCATCACCCAGCCCTAACTCCTCTAGTACCCATTTTACATCCCTAAGCCATTTAATCCTCGACCAGCCTTCCATGGCCATGACCTCTGATAGTCCTTCTGCATAGGAGGCAAGTTCGGTACCCGCCACAGCCGCGCCCACAGGAGCAAGGGCCGAAGTAGCGCTTGGTCCTTGATTGATCTGCAGCCTAGGTCCAATAGCACGGGTACTGTAGGAGTACTCAACGGGAGAGCCATCAGATCTTTCAAAAATTTGCTCTCCGATTTTACTAATGGATCCAGGTTACAAGTGCCCCACAACTCTGCCCCGTAAAGGGCAGCGCTGACCCCTCTAGCTTTGTATATCTCAATGACTGGGGCAATGGGTTTACTTGTGGACGAGCGTTGTTCCTTTAGTAATGCACTCCCCACCCTTTTATGACACAAAAGCATTTTTTTAATATGTGGGTTCCAACTAAGTGTATCATTAAGGCGGATACCCAAGTAATCAAACTCGGATACCCTCTCCAGTGAGACAGAATTCAATACCGGAGGTCGCCCAGGTTTCTTGGGAGGATTCATAATCAAATACTTCGTTTTATCTGTATTGATTACCAATCCTCTCAGCAAGCAAAACTCCTGAAAACCATTCAAAAGGCTTTGGAGACCCATTTGGGACTTTGAAATAAGATGGGTATCGTCTGCAAAAAGCAGTGTTGGGATCCGTTTGCCCGCCAGGGAAGGAGCATCCGAGGGATTCCTTGACAAATGCTCAACCACTCCGTTCAGATAGAGGGAGAACAGAGTGGGAGCTAGCACACATCCCTGACGGACACCCCTTCTCACAGAGATCCTATCAGTTTTTTCTCCCATCGTGCCCCATCGCACCTGCGCGAAATTGCCGGCGTGCAATCTCACGAGGAGAGCTAGAATGTAATGAGGCAACCCTAATTCCAACAGAACCCTCCATAATTCCTCCCTTGGTACCAGGTCAAAGGCAGCCTTGAGATCTATAAAGGCTAAATACAGACTGCCTTTGCCCAGCACCACCACCTTCCAGTGCAAGAGAGCCAGTCTGAAGGCCTGTTCAATAGTCCCGGTTCCAGAGCGAAATCCAGCTTGGAAATCCGACAGAATGTTATTATCATCCGCCGACTGGAGCACCCTTCCCAGAATCACCTTCCCGGCCACTTTTTGGGTTGAATCAATCTGACTTATTGACCTGTAGTTTGCTGGGTTGTGCCGACACCCCTTTTTGAATATCGGGACAACCTCAGCCCCCTTCCAGGAGTCGGGTACAGGCGCACCAGTATTTATAGCGTTAAGCAATGATGAAACCAACTTCCCCACTCCTTCGGGTTGGCCTTTAGCAAGTCGCCCGGAATCCCATCAGGCCCTGCAGCTTTTAGAGGCACCAGTGATTCAATTACGACTTCCACCTCTCTAGCGGTAAAGAGATCACCTTCAATATCCCCTGAGCACTCAGACAAAACAAAGGTGGTATGGGGAGCCACTTCAATAGGGGTATAAAGGGACGAGAAGTGGTTGAACCAATTCTGGGCAGGAATATTGCACATCATCATGGTACTAACTGGCCTGTCCCTGGATCTTATGAGATTCCAGAAGCTTCTGGCATCCTTGCCCGCGCTAGCTTCCATAAGATCCGCCCAAAACCTGTCCTCCCAGTCTTTCTTTACTAAGATTGTGGTCTGGGAGTACTCTTTCCTAGCTAGTCTGATAGATGCTATTAAAAGCAAAACCCAGGCCGCTATCAAGGCGTGTTTCTTCTCCCTGCATTTTTAAGTGTACCAGCCCAGGGGCTTAGATAAATTCTTACACTTGCCAGTCTTACTTGGAAGAATGAACAAGTCACTCAGAGCCTTGGTTGTGTCGCAGAAAAGCTCTGAGACATCCCCAGACAAAGGAGTCAACAAGTCCAATTTGGACAAAGCTGTTTCTAAGAGTGCCCCAATAGCTAGCACTTTTTTTCATCAAGGGTGAGCTTACTCCACTTCAAGCGTCTACCGCAATTGGAAGGATATACTTCCTGAGGGCTGGGTGCTAAGTGAGACAGGTGCACCTCCTGCTTCCCTGTCCACAACGGACAGAGGGCAAGAAAAAAAAGGTTATGGTCACTCTCGACTGAAGGGATTACCTCCATGTCCTGCAAGAAACTCCAAAGTTTAATGTCTAGGATAATATAGTCTATCCTAGACGTATGGTTGACCCTGTATAGGTATGGGCTCCAGAAGGATCTGACGTCGTCCTCCCGTTAACCGCCCTAAGACCAAATTCCATATTTAGGGAGTTAATTTGAACCACCACTTGGGACCACCTCCTAATGGGAGGTATAGTTAGAACGGGTATCCATCTTCTAGTGTCTTCATCCGCGGTTCCCAAGGTGTTCTCCATTCCAAGGGGCTCAAAAGTTCAGTTTAGGTCCCCGCAACCAGGACATGGGTACTAGTGGGAAGTTGCCTAAGCAAGGTTTCCAACCCTGATACTGTAGTGGACTGCGAGCCTCCCTTCGTGCCCCTGGCGTAGTTATTAAAAATATCCAAGATCAGCCCTCTCCGTGGTCCCTTAACGGATATACTCAGATCAGGTGAATTTGACACATACTGAGTAACTTGGCAACCGAGTGAGATGGCAACCCAGTTAAGGAGGCCACCTGAGGGGTGGCCCTTCCCTGAAGGGGGGGTAACTGCTGGTACAAAGAAAGATGTGTAACCTACCTTGTGGCAAGGCTCCCTACTCCAGGTTTCTTGGAAAATATAAATAGAGTAGACCTCCATAAGGGAGTTCCAATCAGGTAAAGCCAGCTTCCTTAAAATGCCCGCAACATTCCAACTAAGGATCCTTAAGTCTGAATCCCCCGCTACATGCTCCCTGAGAGGTTCAATATTGGATTCCCCTTCCCTCTCATAAGATATCGAAATTGCATTTACTCCTTTTTCATTCCCAACAATCTGGTTAGAATCCTGAACTAGGGGATTGGGTACATCTATTAGAAGTAGCGGACTGACATTAATTGGGCCCAGAGCATGCGGCTGCAACACAAGTCCTGGACTCAGAGTCAGGGGAGCCTCCCCAGAGGAAATATCATTTCTGTACCCTGGCGTCCTCCCATGTGGCCCTGACCAAATAACTGTCTGATATGGCCGGGGGAAAAAATTATGATTCTCGCGAGGTATGAGATTATGTCTCCATCCTCCACCCCAATTGCCATATTCAGTTCCCACCAATCTCGGGTAAAAATAGGTCAAATCCACTACCCCAATGCCAGCACCACTAGATCCTGGATTCTGGTTACAGATTGTTTGGGCAACCCTAACATCTTGAAAATTAACCACCACACAGTCTCCCTCGAATTGCTTCTGCCCATAGCCTACCCACCCTACCCTTCTGACACCTAAGATGGGCCTCTTTTCGGGGGAGCATATTGGGCTGGGTAGTTGACGGGGGATTAAGACTAGTTCTTCTTGTCTGAGATGGATCCTGACCTTTACTAGTACCTGGGTTTCTTACTCTAACAGAGGCAATTCCACCAGGGGCCTCAATACGCAGAAGCGTCTTGACAGGGAGTGTACTAGCCCTTGGTATGGTTGAATGATCTACACTGTTCGTTGTTACCAACTCTGGGCTTCGGCCACCCCCATTAGAGGCCACAGCGTGCACAGCTGAAATATTAGCTGCAGCCACCCCTTTAGTCATTCCAGGTGCAATAGGTTGGCCCTGTGAGGGTATAGGGGGCGCCCGGACAGCAGTATCTCCCCCTGGACCATCCTCCCTGAATCTAGAGTGAAGCTTAATGAGTGATTTTATGGAGAAAAAGTTGTCCAGGGTCACTTGCTCAAACCTATCAAACCGCTCTGCCAACCCTTTAACTCTCTCTAGTACCGGAATCAGCAAAGATTTCAGCATTTTCTCTATGTGGGCAATCAAGGGGATCTCATGGGGTAGGAGCTCAACAAGGTCAGTAGTCAGATCGGCTCCTGGCTTCACTGCTATAGATCCGCTGGGTTCGCTCCCCGTGGCCCCCTGAGCACAGCTTCCAACCACCCCTACGCCCCCATGACCTGCACCCATCCCAGGGCCAAGTCTCCTAGATTTCTTATAGGGTTTGGGATGACAACCTTTGCGCGAGCTAACAATTCTTTTCCTTTTGGAGAGGACTGGTCTATTTACAGCCAGCGATACCAGCAATAGTGGAGGAGGGGTATCCCCATGACTAGAGGGAATGTTGGAAGGGGACTAGGGTAAGAGGGCATCACTGGGCCGTTGATCCATAGAATCGTCTATTGAACTGGGTGCTAAGTCTGCCATATTCTCCACACTACCCAAACTATCCCTTAAAACAATAAACCGTGGGTGTTCTGAAGGGAGAGAGGCATTCACTGAGGGGTCAATTACGCATGCTGGTGAAGGACCTGACGCCTGGGAACCCAAAGACGACTGCTTCGTTTGGAGGTTTTTAAGATGTTCAATAGATAGCCGTCGCTCTGCGCGTCTCTCAGCCAGTGCAATCTCTCTGTCTATATCACGGGTGGCCCTAAGAAAATATTTGTCCAGGGGTCCTAATATGGAAACCCCTACAGTAGAGGGTAAGGGGGGTGGTGTGCACGTGGACATAATATAGTCAAAAGATACAACTTAACCAATATACTTAATAACATGCACAAAAGTCCCAAAGTGTTTGGAAGTTCTTTAGCAATGGCGGTTAGTGGTAAGGAACCCGAAAAGACTCACTGAAACGAAGCTAGACAACCAGATAAAGGCCCTGGACCAAATGTTAGAGGGTAGGCCCAGCCCAGCCTTCTGCAGCCCCTGACGGCCACAGACGGTCCCGCCCTTGTCCCGGGCTTCTCCCGGAACGCTCCTGCGCAGCAGTAAGCACTGCCTGCTATAAGGAGAGAGGAAGAGTGATCTGGGAGCGGGGCAGGCATGGAGAGCGGACCAGGTGGTGTTAATTAGTCATACAGGGACTCCTGGGAGACAGAGTCCCTGTAATAACACTCGCAGCCCTGCAGCCGATTTTACCCTCGCCTCTGCTGACCACAACGCCTCAGCGCTAGTCCAAATACAAGCTTTAGCAGTGTCCTGGGATCGCGAAGCGGGACCCGCGAAGCGAGTCCGGCAAGCAGTTGGCCAAATCCTCAGGGAAACAGCATCAGGCGGTGATCCAATTCAGTTAATCCTCCTTTCCAACCAGAGTCAATATCAAGAAGTCTCCCAGCGTGGCGCTGAAAGGCAGCGATTTTTGTTCCTTTGTGGTCGGGGGCGGGGCAGGCAAAGAGAGCGGACCAGGTGGTGTTAATTGGTCATATAGGGACTCCTGGGAGACGGAGTCCCTGTAATAACACTCGCAGCCCTGCAGCCGATTTTACCCTCGCCTCTGCTGACCACAACGCCTCAGCGCTAGTCCAAATACAAGCTTTGGCAGTGTCCAGGGATGTCGTTCTTTTCATATGCGGACGACACGCAGATAATTTTTTCGCTTTCTGTGGGAAAAGATTCAGAGCAATCTGCTCTCCGGGCTGGGCTTAGCAAAGTTGCATCATGGATGAACGTCAATTTTCTCAAGCTTCATGGTGAAAAAACTGAGGTTTAGGTGCTGGGGAAAGACGAAGAGCTCTGGGGTAAGCAACATTGGCCCACAGAAATGGGTGCAGTACCGCAACCTTCCCAGCATGTTTGCAACCTCTGCTTTATTATTGACGATTCCCTGTCTATGCATCAACAAGCCATGAAGGTTGCTGCAACATGTTTCACTATTCTGAAATGGCTGAGAAAAAATGTGTGGAGCCAATAAAGATGTAATACGACAGCTACAGAGGGTACACAAATCTGCGGCCAGATTGCTCTGCCGAATTCCCAGAGCAGCCTCTACTTCTGCTTCCTTGAGGGACGTACACTGGTTAAGGGTCGAAAATCGAATCAAGTTTAAAGTCCTGAACTACATGTTCAGAATAAATCACGGCACGGCTCCCATGAATGTGCAAAATCTAGCCCACCTCTATTTGCTTTCACGCACCCTCAGATTTACTACTCAGGCTAAATTTCAGGTGCCAAAGATTAGACTATCCAGTATGGACGGCCGTTCTTTCTCCTATTTGGGCCCTGTTTTATGTAATGCTCTTCCGATGTCTCTTCTCACACAGACTAACTATACTTTTTTGCACGTCACTTAAAACTGGGCTTTTTAATCAATAAGTTCCATTCAACCATCGTTTGCTGTTTCTGATGGGCGTCGGGAAACCCTTCTGGGTAGCTGTTGCGCCTATATATTAATTTAAAACAAATAACATAACATGCGCAGTGAACCCAAACTGAAAGATGCAATGACACTTGAACATCGGCCAAGGCTGCAAACTGTTACTTTCATGGGAACCGGAACGACAGTACACTGAAATGCATAAGAACTAAGGTCTTTTTTCTCTAATATGTGACAATTACATTGTGAATACAGGTGGGAATAAAGATTGATGTATAAAACTTAAGGGGTGGGATTTCAAACAAAGAGCGGAAAGAAAATAATGGGAAATAAGCATGGTGTGAGGATCAGAGATAGGAGTTTCATAAATTTGAAATATTAATGGGTGGTACAAGCCCAGTAAGGTATAATTGAGGTAGCATTAGTTAGTTAGTTAGTCAAGAGACCGGGATGCTGTCCGAGAGCACAGAGAAGTCCTAACTGAGATGCTGAAGAAGACTCGCATTACTGAACCAATTATCTTAAGCAAATTAATTTAGAAGAAGATCGGGTAAGAATCTCGAGGAGGAAGAAAGTGTCAGAGAGGGGTGCTACGCAAGCGTCAGTGATAGAGAGGTCGAATGTCCTGTCCTGATTCCTGTCTTGAAGCCTTTGTTCGCCAGACGTATCCTTAGGGACCATTTCCTATTCCTAGGTCTGGGAGTTGGTTTCCACACCATACTTGGTAACTATACTATATCTATTTTTGCGCTTTTGTGCTTTTATCTCTATCCTCTCCCTTTCATGCAGTGTCATTGCAAAGTATAAATGAATGCATCTTGATTGATTACTTGAATCTTCCTTCCTGTGAGAGACGGAGTTTGTTCTGTGCTGTGTAAGTGGTTCACATGAATTTAATCGGAGATAAAATATAAAAAGACATCCCAACTCTGTGATCATTTCCAATGTGTTAGTATATTGATATTGATTGATATAATTTTCACCATCAACTAGTTCCAACTAATGGTCCATGGACCAGTGGAAATAACTTTTGATGAGTGAAATGATTAGTTATGGACTAAAGATAACTAATCTAAAGAATTACAAAACATGACCCCAGCGGTTATTACCAGTATGTTGTGAAATTAATTTATGGGCCCAGGTGAGTATTTAGTGTTATATTACCCATTGCTGGTAACCCGCTGGATCGCAAGCTTCACATGAGTTGGAGTGGTGCTCTGAACTCAAACAACAAAGACCTACCTCAAGCAGGTTTGACATAGACAAATGTTTTAGACAGTCGAAGAAATGCTAAATCCCTGTCGTTTTTGGAGGGGAATACTGGTTTATGAACAAGTTGTAGAGAAACAACTCATCAAATGATGAGGAAAAAGTGGGTGCATGCTCCTGTTAAACATATGAAGGCTCTGAAAGTATGGAACTGACATCAACATAAAGGGTGGCGCTTATATGTGTATCCATTGTCACTCCTGGGTCAGAACACAGTAAAAGCTGAGGCTCACAGATCCACCTACTTGCGTGCAGGAGCAAAGCACTTTTAAAACTTCGGGATCCAGCCTGCCCTCTGACGATATTTTAAAGGTGAGGAATCTGTGGTTAGAATTATTCACCAGAACTCTTGTTTACACCCAAACTATGATAACTGTTCCCCACCGACTGAAGGCAGTATTAATATATCCTATTGTTTCAATGTCATGTCTGTGTGAATGCTATTTGAATGTGAGTGCGTAACTATTATACTGTTTTTGTGTGCATTTATTGCATTCTTGGGTGCTTTATTTCACAAAGTGCAGTGATCTGACAGATATGAAACCCATATTTCAAAGGGAGATGTGAAATATGGAAAATATTTTAAGGTTTCCTTTGAAACACAAATTTCATCAGGATAATGACAGTTGCTAAATCTCGTTATCAGGATTTCTGAGATAATGCTGCTAGGTAATTACAGTTATGTGTGAAAGGGACAGGGATCCAAGCAATCTGAAATAACAAATATTCTCTTTGGTATTTGGCTCACTCACACTTCCTTCTTCAATCAATATCACATTCATTCATACTTCATGTATACACCCTCATAATTCCCTATGCAATAGTTGTAGTGCCACGTATAGTCAAATGGTGGAGAAAATATTATTTATTTATTAAAAATAATGTATATGATTCCACCACAGTTAAAAAAGAAATTCATACATAAACACCATTACATGAATGTAGGATTGACGTGACACAGTCTAGTTATATATTTTTCCTTGCAATATTATATAGCCCGAACTCGACTACATGGCATGAGCACAATTTACATTACAGAAGAACACATTCATTTGTGGTAGGCACGGGGAGACAAAGTGATTTGCCTGGATGTTGAGCTGATGCCGAGATTCAAACGTAGCTCCCCAGCTCTAAAGTTCCCAATTCTAGAACATGTGGCGGGAGGTCTGTCTAAAAGTGTATGTCGGTGCTGGCCATCAATGAGAGAGACCTGTGCATTTTTCAAATGGGTGGTGAAAAAAATGAGTATGTTGCTGGAGATGTGGGCCGCCGTGCCACCAATGTACTTACCGGGGGAGGGTAAACACCCATTATTCCGCAACTTTCTTTCCGCATACCATCACTCTGCATACTTTCATTACGAAAGTACCATGACTCCGCAATGCCATTATAACGCATGGCATTACATTTTATATGCTTTTACCACGCATACATTTACAACAAAATTCGTTGTAAATGCATGAATGGTAAAAGCATGTTTTTTTAAAATGTTTGGATAAGGTAAGTATGGGTATAGGGGTATATGTTTTGGGGTACTGAGGTATATGTTTTGGGGTGTTTGCGTATTTTAAGGGTTTAGATATAGTTTTGGGTTATGTGGTACAGGGGTAGTTTTAGGGTTTAGGGATAGGTATGGGTTTTGGGGTACAGGGGTATTTTTAGGGTTCAGGGTTAGGTTTGGGTTTTGGGGTACAGGGGTATTTTTAGGGTTCAGGGCTAGGTTTGGGTTTTAGGGTACAGGGGTATTTTAAGGTTTCAGGGCTAGGTTTGGGTTTTGGGGTACAGTGGTATTTTAGGGTTCAGGGGTAGGTTTGGGTTTTGGGGTACAGGGGTATTTTTAGGGTTCAGGGCTAGGTTTGGGTTTTGGGGTACAGGGTTATTTTTAGGGTTCAGGGCTAGGTTTGGGTTTTGGGGTACAGGGGTATTTTTAGGGTTCAGGGGTAGGTTTGGGTTTTGGGGTACAGGGGTATTTTAAGGTTTCAGGGCTAGGTTTGGGTTTTGGGGTACAGTGGTATTTTAGGGTTCAGGGGTAGGTTTGGGTTTTGGGGTACAGGGGTATTGTTAGGGTTCAGGGCTAGGTTTGGGTTTTGGGGTACAGGGGCATTTTTAGGGTTCAGGGGTAGGTTTGGGTGTTGAGGTACAGGGGTATTTATAGGGTTCAGGGCTAGGTTTGGGTTTTGGGGTACAGGGGTATTTTTATGGTTTAGAGATAGGTTTGGGTTTTGGGGTACAGGATATATTTATAGGGTAAAGATGGGTTAGTGTTTAAGGGTGTTGGGGTATTTTAAGGAGTAAGGGTGGGTTATGATTATGGGGTGCAGGGGTATTTAAAGGGAGCAGGGTGGGATTAGTTTCAAGGGTGTAAAGGGTAATAAAATAAAATAAGAAATAATATAAATAATGCAATTTAAAAGAATTAATGTTTTAATTAAATTAAAAAATATGTATGTATATATATATATATATATATATATATATATATATATATATATATATATATATATATACACATATATACAAACATATATTTGATGTTTAAATAATGTACTTTTACAATGTATATGACTTTACCACACATGCATTTTCGTTATAATGGCATGCGTGATAAAGTCATATGCGTTGCAAAAGTTTTAGAAATGATGTCTTTGCGGAGTATTAGTCCAGCGTTATAAAAATTGCGGAGTGATGGTATGCGGGATGTTGGTTTGCGGAATATCATCACATATTCCCAGGGGAGGGATAGTCCCTTTCTTGCTATTTCCGTGGAAGCAGGCCTTGTGTCCGGATGTGCGTGGCGCGAGGCCTGTGCGCAACGGAAGTGGAAAATTTCCAGTGTGCGCTTCAGGCGTCACCGGAAGTGAAGGCGAGATTACATTTCCTGCACAATGGCCCCTGTTTGCGCTCCTTCCGGCCCTTGGGAATAGCGCCATGCCTGACCTCCATACAGTAAAGCAGGTGCACGTCACTGGGAGCGCGGGGCAAGCACACCCAGGGCTGGAATGTACAGAACCTGGGAAGAAAAAACAATAAAATATTGGACACAACGCTCGCTTTTTTTCCCGTAATCCCGCGCCCCGCACATGCCCACGCCCACAGCACACGATATGAGACATGGCATGAAGGGCAGAACGTACCACACGCCCTCAGCGTTTGTCACGCCCACAGCACAACGCAGGCACCCCACAACGGACTACTTTGCTGGCACGGTTCTTTTACCATTTAAATGTATATGGTGGGCGTCTGCATAGCCTATGTCTCTTCAGAAAGCAAATGTTTCGACAGGTACAGGGTGTTGCGATGGGGGCCAGCTTCTCCCCCACCTATGCCTGTTTATTTATGGGTTGGTGGGAGGAGCTGGTCCTCAGGAGACAACATGGCAACACCTATAAGGACAAAGTTATATCGTGGCTACGGTATATAGATGATCTGATGATCATATGGAATGGGACTGAGGAGGAAGCAGAGGAATTCATTACAAAACTAAATGATAATGACATAAATCTAAATTTCACTTCATATATCAATAGGGAACAAATCCCGTTCTTAGATGTCTTCATTAAAATATAGAACCTGACTATTAGCACTACGCTATATAAGAAGGAAACTTCTGGGAATACACTTTTGCACGCAACAAGTGCTCACCCAGTTCATCTAATCCAAAGCATCCCCTATGGGGCAATGCTTAGATTACGTAGGATATGCAGTAGTGAGGCAGAGTTATTTAAGAATCAGCAGGCAAGCAAATTGAGATTTATTGAAAGGGGCTACAGTGCCAAAACAATCAAGAGCGCAATCCAAAAATCTAGAGCCAGACCAAGGGAGGATTTACTGTTACAGACTAACACAGAATCAGAATCCCAGAAATCTAAAACATCAGAAATAGATGGGAACCCAAGGCTCATATTAACATATAATCGTCAGCATAAATCGTTGCGCCAGATAGTCAAGAACAATTGGCAGATTGTTAAAGATGACCCCATTATCGGCAATTCCCTATCTGAACACCCCGCCATAACATTTAGAAAGTCAACATCGATGGCGGACATTCTAGTCACGAGTAGTCCAGAATGTAAAAATACTACAGACTGGCTCAGTGCAAGGAAAGGGTTTTTCAAATGTATCAGCTGTAAAGCTTGTACATTTGGAACAAACAGAACGTCGTATATGACAGCCTTCAGCCCGAAACCCAACATGATCAAACAGCATCTTACATGTAGAAGTGAATACGTGGTGTACATTTTAGAGTGTAGTTGTAATTTCAGGTATGTGGGAAGCACAAAGTTGCCTGGGTATCAAAGAATACTGCAACACATCAGGGCGATAACCAATAGTGACCCTAGCTACCCATTAGCCCGCCACTTTAAAAAACATCATGGTGGAAAACCCAAAGATCTGAAGTATTACCTGATAGACAGTGTACCGGTACAAAGAAGGGGAAGTAATAGGGAAGGGGTACTGCGCCGCCTTGAGACCCATTACATACTGCTATTAGACAGTAAACAACCCAATGGGTTGAATATGGGGGAAGATCTATACACATACCTAGATTAGAAAGAGACAATACACTACGTAAGCACTGTATCAGCCTACATAAAGAAGAAATTGTCCGAATATGAAAATGAAAAAATGAAAAATGACAAAGAAACATTAGAACTAGTTGTATAAGGTGGATCTGTAAAATATGAAAATGTATGCAATTGTTTAATAATATTTTTAACTTGTTAGGAATATTAATTGTTGAAATTATTTCTTTATTTTTGTGATCAAACATTAGGTTTTACAATTTTAAATGGATCGGAACTTTTATTGTTTAAACATGAAATTGGTTTTTAAACATTTTTACTAAGGTGTTTTTTTAAACTAATTGTGGGAATCATGTTTTATAATTCAAGTCCAGTTAAGTCTTTGTCCATTTGTCCTGTATTCCTATTGGAGTGAAAATTGCCGACAGATATAAAGATACAAAAAAATATATAAACCGCACATTGGCATTAACAAAACACATTTTAGTCACATTTGCACTTTATTATTTATAGCACTCGTAAGCACTTTTTGGTGTAAAACACTGATTAGGCGAATCACGGGTTGTTACTGGGGGAAGCACAATGTTATGAAGCTTAGAAGAGAACCCAACAAGATCATAATACAATAGTTGCAATCGATAAATGAAAATGTATGATGGGGAAATAAGGGTGTTTACACCCATATACACAAGGTACTATTTTTAAATGTATGTATTTACACAAATCATTGCAAAATTTGAAAAATGTATTTTACAGGTATTATTTATTGCTTCAAAAGTATGAAAAGTTTTTACTGTTGTAAATAACTATTTATGACTAAGATTGCACAATGTATTTTACATATAATCACAAAGTTGAAAAGGAGTTTCAAAAAGATATAGAAAGAAAGACTGTTTCTATTTATATGTGTAAATATCTCTTCTATGTTTATTAATGGGCACTTGCACTTTAAAAGGAGATGTGCTTCACTGACGTGTTGTCATGTGATCAAGGCAGGGATCTGCCGAAACGTGTCGTGAGGACTGGTGAAATAAACTAAACTGCACCGAGATGGGTCTGCCTCGTTTTCTTTTCTAACCCTGCTGGAGTTGGTGGCTGAAGCGAGCAACATTGGAGATATATATATATATATATATATATATATATGTATCACTTTTCCATTGACCTGAATTCTGAGTTCTCTCACTGGTTAGATAGTAATTATATTGTGCACGCCTAGATCTAAAGAAGCTTTCTGTGCATTAACAGTTTCCTTTTTTTTGCCGTGTTCACGCTCTTATGATTAATATCTATTCACGATATAGTAGTAGAAAATTTCTCAATCATTTGAAAAAAATATTGTTAAATCTTCATTCTCAGAGGCCATAAAATAATGCTACATCACCCACATGTAGCAATATCCTTTTCACCATCAGAATATTAGGGCTATCTTTCACTAAATCACTTTTCATAAAATATCTCAATTGTGGCTCAATAAATAAGGCTAATAATAAGGGTGATAGTGGACATCTCTTTCTGGTTCCACATTGAATATTAACGAAACCCACTGAGGTGCCCGCTTATATTAAATCTGAGGTGGCTACCTCGTAGATATTTGTCAGTGCTCTACATAGCACTTTTCAGGAAAGTTGGTTTCTCACTCGTGCTTTTTTTTCTTAGGAGTTTTATATAGCGCAAACTAGACCCGAGACATCGGGTATCAGAGCGCTTTACATGAGCACCAGTTTCGTTACAGACAGACACATTCATTTTTGTTAGGCATGGGAAGATTAAGTGATGCCCAGAATCACAAGATGTTGGGTGTCGTTGCCGAGACTCGAACCCAGTTCCCCAGATTCAAGGTCGACAGCTCTAAACGCAAGGCCACATTCTCTCCTACGTTGTCCAACTAATGTAATTTCGAAGTTGATTCCTACTTTCCATCGCTTTTCTGTGTATTATATTGTGTTTTCAAAGTGAGGTTTGGCCCCTTCAATCAATTGTGCTGAGTAAGCTCCTTTAGTCCCAGATGGGAAACTCATGAGCAGTATTGGGATATTAACTACTAGTTTTACATGTACTATTTGATTTAAAAAGTATAAGAAAAGGAGAAAGAGACAGAACAAACAACTGTTTGTGCATGAGGTTGCATGATTGGTGCAGCAGAACAACTACATCTTTGAGACAACTATTGGTGGAAAAAATGGAGCAGAGTGGTCTAAATGGTTTTGTAGCTGTGAAGTGGAGACGCGTGCATTTTGCAAGGGAATACAATTGTGATTTATGCAGTGACTTGTCCGATATAAATAAGGAGAATTGTGATAGGGATAGTGAAGAAGAGGAATTGATGAGTAGAGAAGTAACTGGCTGTCAAACAGTAGCAATGAACCTCTGAGAAGCCACAAGTGGATGAAGGAGTCTCATCAAGTTATTCTCTCTCAGTCTGTCCTAGTAGCTCCTTCTGTGGGAGAACAAGAGGGGTCGATTTGGAGGGAAGGGAACTTATGAAATAGATTTTTTGAATGTTGCAAAAAAGGTGACTATTGGTTGTGTTACAACTGGGCAAGACTTGCCTAGACATTATAGGAGAGTTAATAGACACAAAAATATTTATAGAGTAGATAATTACATTAGATAAATACGTGTCAAAGTTTAAAAATCGTAACATTCAAAGAATAATCAAAGATTTGGGTGAACCTACTACGGCCGAAGGAAGCAGAGACGAGAATATGAAAAGCAACATAAAGAATATAAAGTATATGAGAGACAGTACTGACACGTTAGTCATATAGGAAAGCTGAAAGTCTATCAGAACCAAGGTAATCCTAATCCAGACACAAACCTGATTAGAAATAATTTCAGATTTTTTTCTGGCACAAATCGAGCCAGGTTATAACTGGCAAACTTTGTGCAAGATTTGTGTAGTGAAAAAAGATTCTCAGCCTATTTTCGCTCGAAATGAGGGAAAGTATGCCGAATTTTGGCATTATCACCGATTCAGTGGTAGGCAAATCAGAATAGGGAGTAAAGAATACACCCAATAAATACCCGTGTGACTGTATTTATCAGGTCTAGTATTAGTAATCTAAAAAAGAAGTAGGGCGATCACATTGACAAAAGTTTATGTAATGCAGAAGGATTCATAGAAAGGAAAATGGAGGAAGGGCACAGAGGATGTGGATGCTGAGCACATGGTAAAGGAGACAAATGATGTACAGAAGGGAGCAAAAGTGACACGAAACAAATACACATTTAGAAACGGATTAAGGTGCATAAGAGGAAAAGAACATTCTTTGCTTATTACATTTTAAGAGCAGATAGAAAAGAGTCCTTCAAAAGGACATCTAGTGACTGATTTACAAACACTTTGCACAATGTATGATAAGACTAATTTGAAAAAAAGCTTATTTGGCTTATGCACTAATTCACAAAAATATTTCTGGCATGCGAAAAATGTATTTTACATCCACACATTGTTGCTCTCACATTCATCTACTCCAGTAGTGGCGGGTGACATTTGAAAGTGGTGCGGCATAAAATTATTGTTGTACTGCACTACAGCGAGCGAGCATAGCGAGCAAGCCTCAACAACCTACGCGGGTTTGGGGAGGTTCTACCCCCGAGAAAAGTTTGAAAAAAGAGTGGACAAATGGTGCATTTTCAAGCAAATTGGAGACAGCAGGAAGGGTAATAAAGCAATTGTGAAAGTGCAGTTATTACAATAATAAAGTGATGTTATCTAACAACATAGGTAGCTGCTTATTCAGTATAACCACAGAGCTTCATAACAAACTTAGAAATACACTGACTTGTTAACTTCCTGTACATCCCTTCCTAGAAGAAACTAAGAAAGTAAAGAATGTCATGCTTTTAGAGCCTGAAGAACAAAAATGCAGAATTAATTAGCTAGGGGTGATTCACAACTTTCCAGGCTGGCATGGCATGGAAACAAATACTGGAGGTCCAAGACTTCCACCCTAATTAACCACACTCTGTGCACACCTTTGCACGTTACTGAAAATATCAGGCCCTGGTCACACTTATTTATGTGACACAACGATAAGAGCAAGACTGAAAACGTCTTCAAATGTTCATTTCCGTATTCACATGTTGTCCTTATTGGAGGTGAGGGACAGGGAGCACGCAGACAGATTGACTGTGCCAGGCTACTTGTGATGAATGTTTTTGTACGGATTCTAAAAACAACAAAAGGCTAGTTTAGAGAATCATCATTTCATTTCAGGATTCCTCCTCCTGTCTCCCCTCAGCATCTACCTCCTATTACTTAAAGTCTGGTGGTACCCGGAGCCATAAACAGCAAAGTCATGAATGAATTAATGCCAGGCCTGTAACTGGAAGGAGTGAGGTGAGAAAGATAAGAGCCTCAGCCACACAGTTTTGGTTTCATGATTAAACTGAAACTGTTTTCTCTCATTTGAATGCAGTAGAGACAAGAGGAAGGCCTGCTAATCAAGATGGAGCAAGTGGGTTCCATTAGTTTTCTTTAACCAACTGGTCCTCATCTAAACATAACTAAGCAGCAGCAAGCGCTCCTATACGAGTATGCACTATAATCACCCCTCCCAGTTCCAGGTCTGGCATAAATTAATTCCTGACTGCTTTGTCAGTGAGTCTCATTTAATACTCCAAGGTGTGTCTGAGGGTGGGATGGTCAACTGTGTCAAGGCAGGTGAGAGGTCAAGAAGGATCAGGAGCCAAGGGTCATCATCTTTGGTCAAGAGGGCATCATCTACGATGTGTAATGCTCTAGTCTTAATACGGCAAAGTGACTTGAAGTCAGATTGGTAGGTATGCAGGAGATGGTTAGCACTGATCTAGTCTTGGAGTTGAATATAGACTGCTTTTTTCAATGACCGTGAGGATCAGTGATAGGCAGGTACTTTTTTAGGTCATCAGGATCCAGTATACGTTTCTTTAGGAGTGGGAGGAAGCAACATGTCTTTAGAGATTTTGGGAAGATGCCTTGAGTGAGGGGGATATTGGCAATATTATGTGGAGGTAAGAGAGCATCCTGAGAAAAATCTTTAATGAAGGACGATGGTAAGACTTCACCTTCAGAAAAAGTGGTTGTGAAGGAGTTGAGTATGTCAGAAAGATCTGGGAGAGATGGAGCTTTGAAGGCTGACCATTGCAAGAGTCTACAAGAGGGTGGGTGTAAGAATTGAAAAAGGCTTAGGGGCACATTAGGATAAGGGGCGGATCGCCACCGCTCGTATGGCAGCGGCGATCGGCCCGCCAAAAACCTCCACCCGCTACCAATTTCCCCCGCCACATTACCATGGCAGGGGGACCCCGGCGGACGGGAAGACCGTCCGCCAGTAGGCAATTCGCCCGATTGCCTACCGGACGGAAAAGCAGTTTATATGGTGGCTGTGTCTGTTAGACACCGCCAGCCATATTACTATGAGGGCGGAAGCATGCCTTTGCGGGAATTGCATGTGGGGGCCCGTTGGGGGCCCCCAGGGACTCTGGGGGCTGCACATGGGGGGTACCTGTGGTACCTCCCTGCAGTTCCATGCACAACATGGCAGGCACCGCGCTGTGCCTGCCTGTTATTCATGAAAGTGCACAACATGCATTCCTGGCATTGTGGCGGGGAGTGCTGAGTGCACCGCCCGCCACAATGTTAGGAATGCAGGATGCGCCCGCCACTATGACGGGTGCCTTCTAATGGCTCCCACTGGACCCCCACCCTTATGGCAGGTGGTCCCTTTTTACGACAGATTGGTGGGTGGACAAAGTCCACCCGCCAACCCAATGTGCCCCAATGTGTTGTCAATGTTCTATTGGATCTTCTATATTTTTTTCACTGAAGAGGAAGTTGATCGTATTGCACTTTTTTGTGGAGGAATAGGTGGACCCGGCAGGGAGATTATACAGTGCTTGATAGTCTTCAACAGCGTTCTGCTTCTGTTGGTGACTCCACTGATGGTGTTGGCCCGGTGCACAGTAGAAATATCACCGCAAAAATATCGTGGGACAGAAATATCACCCCAAAAATATTGTGGGGAAGAAATATCGACAACAAAAATATAGTTGACAAGAATATCGACTGACAGGTAAGTAATATCAATTACATAAATGTCTTTGGAATAAATATTGTTTACAAAAATATAGTTTACAAAAGTATTGATTTATTAATGATTTTATGTATTTTATAGTGTTTTTAATGAGAATTGTTTGGTATTTTAGAGTTTTACAAGTTATTAATTTATTTTAAGTTTAATTGTGTTTTTAGTTCCGTAGTGGGTTGTGCGTTTATAGGGGAATAGGGTAGGAAGTAATTTAATTTTATAAAATGTATTGAATAATTGTGTTCATTGATTCAATAATAAGTAGTTGTTAATTAATTTCAACTAGTCAATTAATTAATAATAAGGTTAATTGTTTAATTAATTTTAGGTATGTATTTTGGTGTTTATATGTATAAATGGTGTGAAAGGTGGTACGTATTTTTTTATTGATTAATTAATAAATAATAAATTAATTTTCATTAATTAGTAATTATTAAATGTCATTGTGTAATTAATTGTAGGTGTGTGTTAAGTTGTTTATATGAGTAAATGGTGTGAAAGGTGGTAAGTAATTAATTTTTTATTGAATAATTAATAAATAGTAATGCATTAATTTTCATTAACTAATTAGTCATTATTACATTTAATTGTGTAATTAATTGTAGGTGTGTATTGTGGATTTTATAGTGTTAAATAATGTGTAATTCATTTTTTTATCATCTTTGTTAATAATATATTTAAATATATATTTATTATGTTCGTTTTGGATATTAAATTGAATAAAAATGTTGATGGTTTTGTTTTTTATTGTTTTGGGATCCATCGCTTTCCCTACTGTTGCACTCACTGGAGTGGGAATAGTAATTTTTACAAAAATATTGATTTATTAATTATTTTATATATTTTAGTGTTTTTAATGAGAATTGTTTGGTATTTTATTATATGTTTTAGAGTTTTACTAGTTACTAATTTATTTTAACTTTAATTCTGTGTTTTTAGTTCTGTAGCGGGTTGCGGGTTTATAGGGGAATAGGGCAGGAAGTAATTTAATTTTATAAAATGTATTGAACAATTACTGTGTTCATTGATTCATTAATAATAGTTTAATAATTAGTTGTTAATTAATTTCAATTAGTCAATTAATAAATAATTAGGTTAATTATTTAATTAATTTTAGGTGTGTGTTTTGGTGTTTGTATGTGTAAATGGTGTGAAAGGTGGTAAGTAATTTTTTATTGATTAATAAATAATAATAAATTAATTTTCATTACTTAATTAGTAATTATTAAATGTAATTGTGTAATTAATTGTATGTGTGTGTTTTGGTGTTTATATGTGTAAATGGTGTGAAAGGTGCTAAGTAATTAATTTTATATTGATTAATAATAAATAGCATTACATTAATTTTCCTTAACTAATTAGTAATTATAAAATTTAATTGTGTAATTAATTGTAGGTGTGTATTGCGGATTGTATAGTGTTAAATAATGTGTAATTCATTTTCTTATCATCTTTGTTAATAATATATTTAAATATATATTTATTATGTTAGTATTGGAAATTAAATTGAATAAAAAGGATGGTTTTGCTTTTTTATTGTTGTGGGATCCATCGCTTTTCCTACTGTTGCACTCACTGGAGTGGGAATAGTAATTTTTACCCCAATGCTATCCAACGCTTTCCCTACTGTTGCACTCACTGGATTGGGAATAGTAATTTTTACCCCTCCGCTATCCAACGCTTTATAGGTGATGTAATACAACATTATGGCCCCCCAGCAAATGTGTAAAATGCCTCTGAAGGTGCCACATCTCGTAGAAATTCATAGGCCTTAGAGTAAATGAGGGATCCAGTCAAGAATGGGTGCCCCCTGCCCCCAGGGACGCAAGGCAGTATGTTACGCCTCTGATGACAATGTGCTGCCTGTTGCCGATTATCAAACAACCCCGATATGACCACTGAGAGATGAGAGAGCCCAATGCTTAATTTGCAAAAGAGTAAGTGCTGGGGCCCAAAGTTTTGGTTAGAAGCCCCCAGCCAACGCTACTGAGTGTCAGCATGCTGAGCACAAGTAGTCTTGATTCCCTCTCATGCCTCTTCAATCCACCACCAGACACTACCTGTCCCTTTATCTCTTTGTAGGTTCCTGCTTTCTGCCTCTGAGGCGGTTTTTCAGTTTTTCTCTTCTTCATTCTTTAACCTATGCGTGTTTTTAATCTTTTGCTCTGGGTCAAAGTCTGATTGAGAAAACGTTGTAGCAGACCGCTAAAATGTGCGCTGGTGGGCCCCACCTGCAACCACTGTCTCAAAGGAAACACCGGATGAGCCCATACACGCATTGGCTTCATGGAATCTGCTACACTTTTAGGATCCTCCCTAAGTATTTTACATATAATTAAATTAACTTTCAATTTGATGCCACAAATAAAAGTAGGTCTCAATGAAATTTTTTGTTTTTACAGTAGTCTATCTTGAATAAAAATACTTACACCACCCAGCTCAGAAGATCATCAAGTGAGAAGGCCCACAAGTGTCCCTCTCCCCCTCCCTCCCACCACTGTTACTGCTACCGCTGCCATCAGCATTAGAGTCTCTGGTTGCTCCACATTTCAACCTTTCCAACGTTCACACTGTGTGAGCATAGCAATATGCTTGTCTGGTGGCTATATTGAAATCTTCTGTTCTGGCCTAAACTAGTGTAAATAAACTATCACAGTTTGGGCTCCCCAACAATGCAAATGTATTTATGTAATGTGTTTCATCTCAGCTTACCCGTTTATAGACGGTATGTGAACGACTACTTCCTGGTTGCTCGTCACTAGTGCCTTCATAGTTCATTGCATCCAGAAGCAGCCAACATGTGTTTCGGCAGGCATCCACATGTGCCACAGACTTCATCAGGGCTCAAAATTCAATAGTAAATGAATTCTTCCTCTACAGCAGGTACTATCCTTCCTTCACTATTAGGTAGTAACCCAAGATTGAAAGGTATAACTCATAGAATAATTCTGGTTGCAGGCGAAAATAATACGTCATGTAAATCTCAATAATCCTCCAATCACCAAAAACATATTTCCTCTAAATTATTCACAGTCGTAAGTATTAATGAATCCTCATTTCAGCTATATCTAAGCGTGAACACTCGTCTATTCCACCACTCTGAATGTGCTTCTCCAAACAGCTTCCTTGTATCCATGAACCGGCGTGCACTGTGGATAATTTAGAGGAAATACGTTTTTGGTGATTGGAGGATTATTGAGATTTACAAGCACTAAATACAAGGGGGCCGGAAAGGGAAAAGGAAAGAAAGGTGAAGGCCTGCAAAGCCGGATGCAAACTATAGCATAGCAGAAAGCCAAAACAACTTACATTATTGTTGCCAGGCGTGAATGCCTTTGGTATGTCTAGTCTTTTGTGGATCTCTTGCCTCCACTGAAATACCTTCTACTGTTAACACTGCCTTCTTCAGTTGCGAGGGATCATATAAGATCTGCCTTATGTCTCTTTCTTTCTTTGAGAAATGTGAATTTGATAATGCTCTAACTGGTGTGCTGATCCTGCCGCAGGATCACCCAGTCTCACCCAGTGATTCTGGGCGTAGGAACACCTGTCATCTCAGAATCGCCTGCAGTAATATTCTCACCCCACTATTAGTAAGGGCGAAACTGAATTAAGAATACATCAGACCTTAATATCTAACAGCTCCCTTCCCTGTTAAAATACAAATCAAGCACATAGCTCTCTATTTTAGTATTTTCTGTTGATAAAGATTGTGCTTCTAACACTAATAACACGTGGAATTAAATAGCGTTCCACGGTTGCTTCTAATCACTAAAGATTCCCAGTGGTTTCAATGTATGGAATGCATCCCCTTACCCTCTAAAGGGAAGTTACCTGCCTAATATTTTTTATGCTACAATGTATAATTTACACCACTGACAATTTGCAGTTGTGCTAACGCTGCATGGAGTGGCAGTGTTCGTATTATTCCTGCTATTCAGATGGTCGTTTCTGATGGAAGACTCGGCTGAGGCTTCGCCATAGGGCAGGGGAGCTCAAATAAGGTGGGATGGGGCATTCTATGTATTATGGCGAATACCTCACTTAAAATATGTTTTAAATGACCCCCTAGATTTGAAGAAGGCATTATGCCTGATTTAAAGGATCTGGAACCACCGAAACCACAGCACAAGTTGTCAACTTTTATGTTTTGTTTAGAATCATATGTATACCAGAAATAGTAAGTAGGCTGATTGATTCCGACAATACAAGTAGACAAATGTTGATACATTATCAGCCATAATAAATGTATATTATGAATGTGAAATACGTTTTTATTTTTCACTTTCCCAGGCACCAGCAAATAGACGTAATAGACCTTTGCTTATTTAACTGTGCAAACTATTATTTAAGAGACGTACAATCTGATATATGTGTAGTGCTTAATTGTCACGTTATCAGAGTTGGACCGGGATTTGCGTTTGAACTAGTTCCCAATTCTTTAATTTTAGATCTGAACAATACAAACATAGTTTGTAGTTGTTCACTTCATTTTAAATATAATTGTATTTTAGGCATTGCACGTGATGTGTCTCTTTTCCTATCCATTTAGGAAATAAACATCTGGATTTTCAACGACGCATGTCAGTGTGCCAAATTATGTAATGGTATGTTATACAGAAAATACAATTTATTTATATAAACAGTGAGACATACTCCAAAGGTTATATTGACTAGATAACTCTCAGTTCGGTGTTGATGCTTTAAGAAACTCTTTCTCGGAATTTCAGATTAAGACTGTTTATAAAGGAATTGTGGGAAATCTAAGAGGATTTGGCAAAAACTATTTATGACTAAACACCCCACTTACAGATTTCGTCCTCTAGAAATCCTCATGACTCTTGACAGGTCAGTGGATCTTTGCCACTGTGTTAGAATGGACTTGGAACAAAAACACAAATCATGCATTTATCATCAACGGCCAGATCTTTAATGTTCAGTCAATAATGAGAGATAGCGGAACTTTTCAAAACCTTTATTTATCCTAAGAATATGTTTGGCTTTGTCATCATTATTCAGATTAGTTCAGCTTACTGACATATCAAATAAAACGATTGATTAGTGACAGTATAAATCAATAGAATGCTCCATATAGGAAAAACTCACTAAACTAGGTAAGGAGCGTGATCTACTCCACCATAGAACCCATGAAGGTGAAGTAGTGTGGCTCACTGGTTAGAGGCGGCAGACCCGAGAGCAGAGGACGGCCCGGGACCAGGGTTCGATTCCCGGCGCGGCAGGTTTCTGAGCCAGGGTCAGCGGACTCGATAATTCTCTCGCCTCGGTGCCCACTCTGATCAGCGATCACACTCGGCAACTCTGGGTCAGCGGACTCGATAGTTCTCTCGCCTCGGTGCCCACTCTGATCAGCGATCACACTCGGCAACTCTGGGCATTAGCTTGCCTCATCTTCACTAACGGCCCCACCAGACCGCCGGGGATGCCTGGTCTCACCCTGGAGATACCCATTAAGGGACCATCTCTCAGGGAAGCCAGGAAGGGTTTCGCAGCGGTCGAAGCGCCTTGGGACCCTCCGGGTAAGTAGTGCGCTATATAAATGCCTATACATTTACATTTACATTTACATCTTTTCAGAAAAGAGCAGATAGAATTTCTCATAAAGAGTCATTCTGGAAACTCAGCCAAGTTCCCCACAGTTGCAGTTGCAACCGTCAAAATATCAGTAATGAACGAATTATCGTTGCAGAAGCATTGATCAGAAAACATTTGGATAAGGTAAAGAATAAATTCACCTTTAGCAATAGCTGCTGGTAACAAAAAAGAACAAGATTAAGAAGCGACTCTCGGCAGAGACATAAAGGGTCTCCTCCAAGTGAGTCTCAGAGGAAGAAGAATGAATTGGGTCTGGTTTGCTCTAACTAGCTAGGAACACTCATTAATATAAAAAACACACAGTAATGTAGTGAAACTTAGTGGATGTTAATATTTCCCCTCCAATGAAAATCGCTCATCCGATCGTGTGGTCAACTTCCGATGCTTTTTCCCACAGTAAACATCCACGCCAGTATGTTATAATAAAATGTTGCATATATTAGTAACATGGAGGAAGGTTCTCATGAGAACCTTCTTACCTTAGCTAAAAGATGCGCTGTATGTCCATAATGAACACAAAAGCGAGTCAGATATATTAAGACAAATGAATAATAATGTCCTGTTGTGGCATACATAGAATATATCTAAGCCACTATTCATTCTAACAGTCACAGCAAGATTCATTGTATAATATAAATGAGTTAATGTGACATGATGAGGCTAAGGAAACATAAGCTTGAAGTCAGCACATTCTTAAGCAAGATGCTGGTGCTACGCAAAATCTTCCCAACAACGTTTATTTAGCTAATGGGAAGAGTGGAAAGAAAAAGCTTTCGAGCCTAACTAAAAGGACGTATTTAAGACTGATCAATCAATCAATCAATGACACTTATAGAGCGCGCTACATACCCGTAGGGTCTCAAGGCGCTGGGAGGGGGGGGGGGGGGGTGCCGCTACTGCTCGAACAGCCAGGTCTTCAGCTTCTTCCTGAAGGAGAGGTGGTCTTGGGTCAGGCGCAGGTCGGTCGGGAGGGAGTTCCAGGTCTTGGCGGCCAGGTAGGAGAAGGACCTTCCTCCTGTAGTCGCTCTTCGGATGCGGGGGACGGCGGCGAGGGCGTGGTTGGCTGATCGGAGGTGGCGTTTGGGAGCGTAGAAGTTGATCCGGCTGTTGAGGTAGCTCGGGCCTTGGTCGTGTAGGGCTTTGTGTGCGTGGGTGAGGAGGCGGAAGGTGATTCTTTTGTTGACGGGGAGCCAGTGAAGGTCTCTCAGATGTCCGGAGATGTGGCTGGTTCGTGGGATGTCGAGGATGAGTCTGGCTGAGGCGTTCTGGATCCGCTGGAGTCTCTTCTGGAGCTTGGCGGTGGTACCGGCGTAGAGGGCGTTGCCGTAGTCCAGTCGGCTGGTGACGAGGGCCTGGGTGACGGTCTTCCTGGTCTCGGTGGGGATCCACCAGAAGATCTTCCGTAGCATGCGTAGGATGTTGAAGCACGCCGAGGAGACGTTGTTGACTTGCCTGGTCATGGAGAGGGAGGAGTCCAGGATGAAGCCCAGGTTGCGTGCGTGGTCCGTTGGTTTGGGTGCGGTGCCCAGGGTGGGAGGCCACCAGGAGTCGTCCCAGGCGGAGGGTGAAGAGCCCAGGATGAGGACCTCCGTCTTGTCAGAGTTCAGCTTCAGGCGGCTGGTCGTCATCCACTCGGCTACCTCTTTCATCCCTTCGTGCAGGTTGGCTCTGGCGGAGGCGGGGTCGTTGGTCAGGGAGAGGATCAGCTGGGTGTCGTCGGCGTAGGAGATTATGCGGAGGTTGTGTTTGCGTGCAATGGCCGCGAGGGGGCTCATGTAGACGTTGAGGAGGGTGGGGCTCTGAGATGATCCTTGAGGGACGCCGCAGATGACTTCGGAGGCCTCTGACTTGTACGGTGGTAGGCGGACTCTCTGTGTTCTTCCGTCGAGGAAGGAGATGATCCATTCCAGCGCCTTGTCCTGGATTCCGATGTTGCTGAGGCGCTGTACTAGGGTGCGGTGGCAGACAGTGTTGAATGCCGCGGAGAGGTCTAGGAGGATGAGGGCCGCTGTTTCTCCGTTGTCCATCAGGGCTCGGATGTCATCGGTGGCGGCGATGAGGGCGGTCTCGGTGCTGTGATTGGCTCGGAAGCCGGACTGTGAGGGGTCGAGGGATCCATTCGTCTCGAGGAAGGCGGCCATCTGCTTGTTGACGGTCTTCTCGATGACTTTGGCTGGAAACGGGAGGAGCGAGATGGGGCGGTAGTTCTTGAGTTCGGTAGGGTCCGCTGTTGGTTTCTTGAGTAGAGCGCTGAGTTCGGCGTGCTTCCAGCTCTCAGGGAAGGTGGCGGTGTTGAAGGATGTGTTGATGATGTCTCGCAGGTGGGGTGCGATGACAGCGTCGGCCTTGTTGAAGACGTGGTGAGGGCAGGGGTCGGTCGGTGATCCGGAGTGGATGGAGTTCATTGTGCGGATGGTGTCTTCGGTGCTGATCGGGGTCCAGGCGTAGAGGGTGGTGGTGGGGGGTGGTTGTTCGGTCATGGTGTGCGTTGGTTGGTTGTTGAAGCTGTTGTGTATGTCCGCGATCTTGTTGTGGAAGTATGAAGCGAGGGAGTTGCAGAGGTCTTGCGATGGGGTGATGTCGTTGTTTCCTGCGCTGGGGTTGGAAAGCTCTTTCACGATGTTGAAGAGTTCCTTGCAGTTGTGTGCGTTGTTGTCCAACCGGTCCTTGAATGCTGTTTTCCTGGCGGCGCGGATCAGCTGGTGGTGCTTCCGGGTGGTAAGCTTGAAGGAGGTCCTGTTGTCCGGTGTAGGTTCCCTTCTCCAGACTTTCTCGAGGGCTCGGCAGTTCTTCTTGGAGCTCTTGAGTTCGTCGGTGAACCACGGGGCTTTCTTGCTGCCGGGTCTGCTGGGCGGGGTCCTCAGCGGGGCGAGCTCGTCCGCGCAGATGCTGATCCACTTCGTGAGGTTGTCGGCGGCCTGGCTGGGGTTCGCTGAGCTGGCAGGAGGGTGCTGGCTCAGGGAGGTGGCGAGCTGGTCTGCTGTGAGCTTGTTCCAGCTTCTGCGGGTGGCCTGTTGCTGGTGGTGGTGGGTCGTCGTTCTCTTGAAGGTGAAGTGGACGCAGCTGTGGTCCGTCCATTGAAGCTCTGTGGCGTGGCTGAAGTCGATGTCTATGCTGGAAGAGAAGACTGCGTCGAGTGTGTGTCCGGCGAGGTGGGTGGGGGTGGACACCAGTTGCTTGAGTCCAAGATTGGCGAGGTTGTCGAGCAGGGTGCTGGTGTTGTGGTCGTTGTTGTTCTCCAGATGGAAGTTGAGGTCCCCCAGGAGGATGTAGTCAGCGGAGGGGAGGGCATGCGGGCTGACGAAGTCGGCGATGTCCTCGCTGAATTGTGTGCGTGGTCCCGGGGGTCGGTAGACCAGGGTGCCTCTGAGGGTGGTGTTCGGGTTGGTGTGGATCTGGAAATGCAGGTGTTCGGCGCTGGTCAGGGTGTTGTCGTTGCTGGTCGTGAGACGGATGGTGTTCCTGTGGATGATGGCGATGCCTCCTCCCATCTGGTTGGCGTTGCGGTCCCTCCGGACGATCTTGTAGCCCTCTGGGATAGCGATGTCGGGAGCTGAAGAGGCGTTCATCCAGGTCTCCGTGAGGAAGGCAACGTCAGGGGCTGTGGCGTCTAGAAGGTTCCAGAGTTCGATGGCGTGTCTGTGGACGGAGCGGGTGTTGAGCAGGATGCACTTGAGGTGGGTGCTGCTGGTGTACGACTTGGTGGGTGCTGGTGCGAGGCAGTCCGGATGCAGGTGAATTTGCAGGCGTGGCAGCTGAAAGGTCCGTGGGTGCGTCGTGGAGTGGCTTGGTGGCATTCTGGTAGCTTAGTACAAACATCTTCTTTATGTTATTTTCACATATATATTCATTTTCCTACCTGTGATCTACTTACAAATTATTTGCGACAATAATGCATTTTAAAAGTATTCTTTCACATAATAAGCAGGCACATTTTCCTATGTGTCATTTTCTATGTGAAAAGGTGCAATTCTAATATGGTTTGCAAGTCGAAATTAGTTTTTTAAAGTCATTCCCCACAGAATCATGGACACACTCTTAAAATTCAAATTCAAAGTTTTTTCAGTCTTAATACATATATATATGTATCTGTATATATATATTACCTACTTGCGGTCGCCAGTAGGTAGTTATAGTTAGGATTATTTTCAATACAAAATCTCAACATTCTATTGTGAATAACTTTGGCGCAGGTTGAGGAATCTGCCTGAAAATTTCCTCAAATTTGCCCCGCGGCGCTCTGGTCCTTACCTGAAAGTTTGGGGGGGATTAGTCAAGCGGGTGCCGAGATAAAAGGGGGGTCCCAAAACGTGTTTTCCCCATGTTAATTTCCATAGGGCGGTCGACCCCACTTTTAGCCCGAACGGCTGAATGGATTTCCACCAAACTTGGCAAAATTGTAGGGACTGGTAGCCCGATGTGCCTTTGCTATGTCTCAAGATATGTGCTCCAGTGGATTTTGAGTAATTTAGGTTAAAAAAAAATATATATATCTATAAGCGCGATCCGGTACGCGCACCGGGGCGCGTGCCAGCGCGCTACGTGAGTTCGCACGCGGAAAGCTGATTGGCTCTCGGGTGTCTGTAAACATTCCAAACAGTCCGGAGCGGCCGCCATCTTGTGTCTCGGTAGGATTGAGATACAAGAGGTGGCAAAAACAATGGGTGAAATGACCATAAGGGGGCAGGGTAGACCCCCCCTGACCCCCTAGGTTTGATGTGGGGGCCATAAAAGAGCCCCACGGGGCAAAAAACAAATATTTTTTTTTCATTTTTGCAGGGGGAGCGCCCGGTACGCGCTCCGGGGAGCGTACTATGGGGAAAAAGAGTGACAGTTTTTAAAAAAAGTAGCTGTTTTAAAAAAAAATTATTTTTGTTGTTTTTTTTATTTTTATTTAAGTACCTACATGTAGGTACCAATGCAGAGACTTAAATTTAATGTACACCGTCTCCTCTGTAGATATCTTGCATGTTGTTACAGAAGTTATTGTGGTATATGGAACCCATACCATAGTTTGTCAGGAAAGCAGAAACAGATACTTTAAGCACTCCCTGAGAAGTCCTAGGGGATCATGGGTAGTCTAGCCTGCTCCCTTATGATGAAAAAGAGATGTAAAATACACATTGGAGATAATATAGTGGGAGAAAGGTAGTAACTATGAGTAAACTTACTATGTAACAAAAAAAGTTGCACAGTATACTACAGTCTCAATTTATATTATAATCATTTTGGTACTATTTCATAAATTACATATAATAATGAATAATGTCTCAAATAATTTTTAATTATTAAATATACATTTATTGTTGTGATTTTTCAAAATTTAAAAGAACTTCTAACATTAGATCATCTGGAATGTCCTCATTTTGATTCAATGATTCTATTGTTTCAACAATGTCAAGTAATTGTTGGTCCAGTGACTGATCCATAAAGCATAAGTCATCCATAACTTCCTCAGGATTGTTCTCAACAACAACTTCGAAAGAAATATTAATTTTGTCTTGTTTTCCTTCCATTTTCTTGCTGTAAATTGCATAAAAAATAACTATATCAGTAGAGTTAGGGTACGGTTGGGTTTAAGTTCAGACAGGTACTTCTGAGTTTTTAACAGTGAAGTAATTTTTGAGCAGTGTATGGTTTCAGGCAGGAAGTAGAACTATTAAAAAGTGCATGTGATGAAGCCTAAGAAAATTCATAATTATACCAGAGAAGCCTAACTCAATCCATAATTATAACAGAGAAGTCTATCTCAATCTCTAACTCTTACAGAGGGACAGTATATAACTATCAGAAAACGTTTTCCCAAATTAACTTAAAGTGCACAACATAGTTCCCCTTCCAAATTAACAACTTACCTTTTTCAAAGTAGTTGAAGTTTTCTGTGAAAATTCTTTCAAAATGTACCTCAGGTAGTATTAGTCAAAATGGCTGTGTTTCCCTCTCATTTTTCATATATATTCATGTACTTAACCAATCAAATGTCAGCAAATAAAAGTACAAAATGTAAGTAACATTTTAATTGGTTGTAAATTCCAACACTTTCATATGTGTTTTTGTCATGTAATTTACCTCAGGATATTTAGACAGGGCTACAGCCTAAATGGCTCAATGGAATACCACCAAATTTGGGAAAATGGTAGGGACTGCTATGTAGTAGGGCCTATTCTATATGGCTGAGATACCCGCCACCCCCTCTCAACACAATCCCCAAGGATGGGAAACCGGAAACAGTTCTGAAGTTTTTGGAAGACGGGAGGGAGTGACCCTCCCGGCCGTATTTATTAAAATATGAAACAAAATTAAAACATTAAATAAACAGTTTCATATTATGTACAATTTCATTACCACATTGCGATGTTTGGCTAACCTTAACATATTCTCTAATACAAAGGTTCTCCTAGCCGAACTAACATCCTACCAAACATTTACTTGAAATTTTGAATTTGTACATCCTAACGTTTAAGGGCCAACGGCAAGGTCGTAACCGGTGTCAAGATCCCTAACCCAAAATATCCCCCTCACTTGTGAGGGGCGACCGCACAGAGGCGTACCTCACGTGCAACTTACCAATTTCCCTTGACTTGACGGGGGCCCCTAATGAAACTCGACGCCACTTAAAGGTCGTACGAGGACTCGTGTGAGGTATCTAGAAGGTAGCGTAGACCCCCCCCCAAACCCCCACACAACTTACCACATCTGCCGTCGCAGACGTCCTGGCCCCGGGAAATTCCCCAGGAGGGGGCTGTAACCCCTCCTACCCAGGAAGGGGCCTTGACCGCCTTTCCTTTCTTTTCGGCGACCCATCCTTAGAAGGCACCGCCTCCCCGTTGAGGGGCCAATGGCCACCTCCCCCGAGCGCTCCCATCCGTAATGGGTGACGCCCACTCATAGGGATCTTACAATTAGTGCTCACCGATCATGACCTTACCGCCACAGGCCCGGATAGTTGACCGGCTATCCGGACCCCCCACAACACTCCTACCTAAAGGTCATGTTTTAACGTCTTTAGCCAAGCTATGAAGTCCCCTATGAGTAACTCATTCCCCACCTGAGACAAATGAACACCATCCCCCAAATACATACTGTCATCTTTAACACAACCATGCGAAATAGAATGCAGTGTACTGGAACGGAACAACCTACTCACTTTGTTATTAATTTTTCTCACAGAATGATTCACAGCAGAAACAGAAAGGGCCCCCCGCCACACTTTTCGTGGGATCATATGGGACCACGCAATTGTGCACCCTGGAACTCTCCTCGCTAACCAACTTACAGTGGAAAGCATCGCCTCAAGAAGAAGTCGTCTACCAGTGGTGACCAAATCATTGCCCCCAAGATGTACTATGACTACAGACGGCGGTGACCTCGTCCGCCCTAACAAACCCTCGAAAAATGATTGAAACTGGTCAATACAGAGACCGCCTCTTCCGTGGAAGGACACCCTGTACCCGTATTCCCCAGCTACGTGAATCATGTCACCTGCCTTGAATACGTCCGCGGCACGCCCCACGTATGAGTGGCCCACGACCCACACCTCCTTTTTCACAGCCGGTGATGTCTGACCGCTGGCCCGGTTTTGGGTCGACTGCATAGTCCGCCCCGCCTCGTAGGCTTGCGCAACTGAAAACCAAACAAAAACAAGAAGCGTGAGTACATCGTTACAGCTTCACAACATGTGCAACCGCACATACCTTTTATAACAATTGGAGGACCAACGCCCCACCCGTTTAATTTGTTCCACATTCAGACCCCTGGCTGTAGCTTCTGTAGCAGCCCCTATCCGAAAGGAATGGGTCCCAAACTCGCCCGGGTTCAAGCCCGCAGCGGCAATCGACATCGCAAGCACCCGCTGAAACTGAAATTTTGTCAGTGGGGTGGCGTCAGCGTGTCTCAACAAGGTCCCCCCCCATGATGCCACCCTTCGTGCTAGGTAATCTTCTAAACACTTTACCGGACACATGGTGGACCCGGGAATCCTGCGTATAACTATGCAGTCACCCATCCCACTCTGATCGGTCTTGGACCTGACAAATGAGACAGTAATTGTCTCCCCCCTGATCTGAACGTGCTCCTGGCACAAACCTCCTGTCACATCCTGCTTGTTCCTCGCCACTAGTTCGCTTACCCGCATTGCCCCATGAAATGCCAGCGTAAAAGCGGCTCGGAATAACACTGTCTCATACTGAGATGAACATGTAGCAGGGAGTGTGGCTAACAACAGGGCCAACCTATCCAAACCTATCGGGCGCCTCTCATCTACTCTGCGACCCTCAAGGCATTGCCACCCACGTAGCGCTTTTTGCACAACGAAAGACGCTGTCGGGTCCTGGATCCCATGAGCCCTAGCAACAAAGGAAATGGCAGCCCGATGCCTCTGAGCCGTGGCCACCGATTTCCCTGCCAGATGTAAGGACATCAGAAAATTCACCACCCATTCCTCGTGGCCCCAAAGCCCCTCTCTATCAGTCCCCAAAAAGGCTAAATAGGACCGGAACGCTCCTTCATATGCCTTCCTCGTCCTGGGTGCTAAACTCTCTCCCACGAGGTTACGAAGTTCGGGGCACCGAGAGACCAGAGAGCTTCGGGAAAGGGTGCCGGTTCCGGGTCCGCTGTGGGAAGAAAACCCCAGAAAGCCTGCATACGAAAACGAGACAGTGCATCAGCCGCCTGGTTCATTACCCCCGGGACATGTCTTGCTCTGAATAGCACATTCAATTGCATACATAGTAGAACAATTTCCTTGAGCAGTCTCAGAATCAATTTGCATCGTGCTGCCTGGCTATTGAGACACTCGACCACGGTCATATTGTCAGACCAAAATACCACAGAGTGATCTCTGAACCCTTCGGGCTAGGTTCTCAGGGCCACCAAAATGGGGAAAAGTTCCAGGAAAGCGATGTTACTCGTCAGTCCGTTGTCATGCCACCATGCCGGCCACTTTTGTGCAGACCATCTTGTGCCGAAAATGGCACCAAAACCTATGCTCCCTGCTGAATCTGTCCACAGCCCCAGCTCCTCAGAGGACACGGCCGGTTTGTTCCAGACGACTCGACCATTGAAATCCGCCAGAAATGCCAACCAAATGCGCATGTCCTGGCGTACCTCAGCCGAGAGCCTTGTGCGATGATGGCCCTCCCTCAGGCCGACCATGGCTTGAGCAATCGAACGGGAAAAGGGGCGGGCCATTGGTATAACCCTCAGGGCAAAATTCAGCTGACCCACTAGCTGCTGTAATTGATGCAGCTTAACCTTAGATCCACTTATACACATTTGTAGAGATGCCCTGAACTTTGACACTTTGTCAGCTGGTAAACGAAAACAACCTTCTCCGGAGTCTAACTCGATCCCCAGAAACTCGAGGCAAGTAGAAGGACCCACAGTCTTACCCAGTGCCAATGGCACGCCAAACTGATTCATCAAAACACAAAAATCGGCCAAGGCCTGACCACATTCCGGATCCCCGGCTGCCCCCAGGAACAAAAAATCATCGAGGTAATGCATGACATGTTGGAAACCCGTCTTCTTCGTGAAGACCCATTGTAGAAAACTACTGAATTTTTCAAAATAAGCACAAGATATAGAGCACCCCATCGGCATACACCTATCCATGTAATAATGACCCTGAAACATGAAACCCAGGAGACGCTGATCGTCTGGATGTACCGGGAGCAACCGGAACGCTGACTCGATATCAGATTTCGCCATCAGCGCCCCAGGCCCCAGGCGATTCAAAATGGCTACGGCCTCATCGAAGGATGCATACCGCACCGAACATACTTCCGGGTCTATCGCTTCGTTTACGGAAAGACCACGTGGAGCTGATAAATTATGTATCAGCCGAAACTCACCCGGGTCCTTCTTGGGGACCACTCCTAAAGGAGAACACACAAAGTTATGCACCGGGGGTACACTAAACGGGCCGGCGACTCGTCCTCGAGTAACCTCCTTCCGGATCTTATCCTGTACCACGGTCGTATGCTGCAGGACCGAAAGCTGATTTTTACATCTCTCCACACCCTGAAAGTCCCCCACTGGGATGCGGAAACCATACGTAAACCCGTTCCGCAACACCCCAGCAGAAGTACGATCCGGGTATTCACTGAGCCAGGGAATCATTGCCAAGGTATCAATCGGGGTAGGTAAAGGCGCCCCTCGGACTATGTTAGACCTGTTTGGCGCCTCCTCTCCCCCCGTTATCACCCGTTTTGGCTCTGCACGTGGACTCAGGATGGGATGATTGCCCACACCCACTACATTCGTGTCTAAATTTGCACGATCCCTGGGGCCTAGTACATTTACCCCTGTTGAAATTCCAACAAACCCCCCTTTTTCCTGTATTGCCGGCAGGCCTCGAGTAATTGTCGGTGCCTGCACCAGATCGGAAGGGCGTCCCCGCATATTGGCGGGAGGATTCGCCAACGCTACTCCCTACTAATGGCAATTTCAACATACCAGTATCCTTCATTTTAGACCATGACACAGAATCATAACAATCCCAAGTTAAGTTTTTATCGTGTTCTTTGGCCTTTCTAAAAAGATTATCATAGCAAAACCAATGATTACCCTCGTGTGATGTCGAGTACCCCATGATTCGTGACTGGTAAGTTGGCAATTCGGATAGCAAATCGGGCCTCCGTTCCCCCAAAATTGACGTAAAAATCCCCCACGCTTTGCCCCAATTGCCAATGTTTTCATTTACCTTAAAGGCGGCCATTTTTGCGCGCCAAACACTCGGATGCATGAGGTCCTTCTGGCTTTTAACATGCTCCACCTCATAATTGTCAGTAAGCAACGAGAAGATGTTTACATATTCCCCTGCCCAAATCTTCTCTTTAATAGCCAAAGGAACATGTTGACCCAACTTTTCCCTACGAGAGGGTGCTGACTCGTCCCTCGCAATCGGCAATGGCCGCTTACCTGAACCGGACGCTGCCTCTGCGGTCGAACCCGTCCCCTGTGGCTTCTCTACTGCTGCAGCCGGCGTGGACACCTTCGCTGCTTCCCGTTTCTCGCGCAGTTGCTTCATCAGCACCTGCGCTTCGACAGCCGTGGCGCCCTCGCTACCTTCACCCAACCACGCTGCTAATTGTGCTGCCAGCTCGGGCGGCATATCTTCCCTGGACACGGGGGTGACCACAACGGGAATCGGATTCCCTTCCTCCGGCACGGGAGTAGGTGCCTCGAGCGGGGTACTGGGACCCGGAATGTCTTCCCCAGCTGCTCCCCTCCTGGGCCTCTTATTTTTTCCTCCCGGGGCTGTTCCCGCCAAAGGACGTTTCGGTCCCCCTTCCTCGTTTTTATCCATTCGCCTCTTTAGTTCGGTCATCTCTTTCATGAGAACGCGCAGCATCTGGTCGGTAGTCATCTTTCCCGCCTTCTTCGGCATTCTCCAACAGAGTATCTGAAAAACAAACAAGAACAATTACAACGCTCAAAATTGGCTCTCGTTCCGTCTCGAGCTCACGTACAGCGAAGAGGTGCAGCTTCAGAGCACAGGAACAAGAGGATGCTCTCTTGGCTTGTTGCTCCTTTTATCCGTCTTCTGGGCGGGCGTAAACCCGCCCCTGCCTGCCCCAAGGGCGTGGCCGGCCGCGTCAGTGTCTAGGCCAACCCACTCTAGGGCGGGAAAAGGCGCGCCCCGGCTACGCCGCTTCGGGCATACCAGCCGAGACGCGCCTCCCGCCCAAGATGGCTTCCCGGGGGGATCGTGGTACTCCGCCATACGTTCGGGGGGACCGAATGGTCGCCCCTTTCCATATTTGGTGAAAGTGTCTCCAGTGGTTTTTAAGAAAATTAACTTCCCACATTTTTTGGGAGCGCTTACCGGTGCGTGCTCCGGTACGCGCACCGGGAGCGCTACAGGAGTCCGCCATTTTGTGTTTCGGTACAATTGAGACACAAGATGGAGGACAAACAACGTTGGGAATGGGTAGAAGGGGGCACGGTAGACACCCCCTGACCCTCTAGGTTTTCTGAGGGGGGCTTAGGAGGCCTATATAGGCCAAAAAAAAGATTTTATTTTTAATTTCGTCGGGGGAGCGCCCGGTACGCGCACCGAGGAGTGCACCGGGGAGCGTACCGGGAAGCGTACTTTGGTGAAAAATAGTGAAAAAAGTTAGAGTAAAATAATCATTTTGAGTGATCAGAGGTAGGGTAGCCCTGAAAAGAGCTTTTGGGTTCTGTGTCTGATTTAGTAGGTTCCAATGCACAGTCTTTAATTCAGGAGGAATATTCTATTCCCCTCATCTGAGAAGTGCACACCATCTCCTCTGTAGGTATCTTTCATGTTGTAACGCAAGTTATTGTTGTATATTGAACCCATTCCATAGTCTCTCATGTAAGCAGAAACAGATTTATTCACGTGTTTCCGTGCTTTCTCAAATTGTGGACAAAATTGGTTGGACCAGTTCCATTTCTGTCTTTGACATATATTGGAATATACCAAGGCAGTTTGTGGAAAAAGTGTCATCAATTGACCAATGATGCCCTTTAAAAGCATTTCTAGACCTCCCCCAGTTAAAGTGCCCAAGTCATTTCCACCACAGTGCACTATTAAGAGGTCAGGGTTTGGCAGATGCAAAAAGGTTTTCACCAATGGTATCAATTGGTGACATCTCAATCCTCTCTGGCCAATCCACTTGATTTCCACATTTGATAAATCAAGGTTGTGAAAATTTCTGCTAGCTGCATACCTTTGAGCCCAGTGGATGTAGCTATGTCCAATAATCCAGACAGAATACATGGTGAGAGAATGTTCTGGTGCAGTCAGATGAAGTGTGGGAATGAAATGGCAGTTGGAACAGTAGGAGTTTACAAAAAAATAATTGTGGAGTTTCACTGCTCTTGAATCACAAGCAATGATTGGTAGATTTAGATAGTTGAAAACTAAAAGTTAGGGTGCATGGTTGTGTTTTGTGAAAGAAGCAATTTGAATGGTTAAGAAAAAGTCAAAGAAATATTGCACCGGATAAGCTGGTGTATTGAGAGGTCAAACATCCTTGCTGACTTCATTTGCAACATTGTAGAATAAACTTTTGAACCTGAGAGTTCAGGAAGGAGGGAGTTGCTATGGTAACAGGTAGAAAGGTCTGAGGGAGGAAGGGTGTTGGTTTGAAAATAGTGAGGGAAGAGTTTTGATTGGTTAAAATGAGGCATATGTGTGTAGAATTAGAGGTTTTCTGTGCCAGTCATGGTTGCAGTGTCTTGAGTGCATACCTTTTGCTCTGCCAAAGAATAATTGGTGTGTGTGTCTGACACTGTTCTCAATCTCCCAAACCATTTGTAAAGGTAAGTAATGATTCATTTAATTTAGATAGAGACTTGTATGCTCTATGGAGAAAATTTGGAAGAAGATTGTGTTTTTTTAATGTTGCTTTGTGTCATGTTTTTTGATAATGTTTGGTTAAAACATTTTGCTGCATAGAGGAATTGTCATTGTGAAATAGTGAGGTTTCAGTAGTGAAATTGAATGCTTGTACATAGGACCTGTGCTGTGTTTCTAAAATGTTATTTAAAAAACGATTTTGGGGAAAATGAATGGCTTTTATTTTTTTGAGAAGGAATATATAGTGTTTGCCTCATTAAATAAATATATTTGAACCTTTTACAATGATGTCACTTGCATTACCTCAGATTAGGAAGCAGATTGAGCTTCTTTCTTGTTGGTTTGTATCATGTTTTTTGATAATGCTTGGTAAATAGATTTTGCTGCATAGAGGAATTGCATTATGTAAAATTGAGAAGTTTCACTAGTGACATGGAATGCTTGTACATAGGACCTGTGCTGTGTTTGTAAAATGTTATTTAAAAAACGATTTTGGGGTAAATGGATGGCTTTTATATTTTTGAGAAGGATTTAATAGTGTTTGCCTCATAAAATAAATATATTTGAACCTTTTAGAATGATGTCACCTGCGTTACCTCAGATTAGGAAACATATTGAGGTTCTTTCTTGTTGGTTTGTGGCATGTTTTTTGGAAATGCTTGATATCAACATATGGAAGATAGAGGAATTGTCTTTTATGAAATAGTGAGGTTTCAGTAGTGAAATTGTATGCTTGTACATAGGACCTGTGCTGTGTTTCTTAAATGTGATGTGAAAAACGATTTTGGGGCAAATGAATGGTTTTTACATTTTTGAGAAGGAATAAATAGTGTAGATGAGGTGAGGCCTGTCCAGGGGTGCAGATGAGGTGAAGCCTGTTTAGAGTTGTAGATGAGGTGAGGCTTTTACAGGGGTACAGAGGAGGTGAGGCCTGTGTTCAAGAGTGTAGTGGGTTAGAAGCTTGTCCAGGGGTGCAAAGGAGGTGAGGCCTGTGTCTAAGAATGCAGTGGGGGAGAGGCTTCATGAAGTCCAGTCGACTGCATTCTTAGACACAGGCCTCACCATCTCTGCTCCCCTAGACAGGCTTCACCTCCTCTGCGCTTCTGGACAGGCCTCACCTCATCTGCACAAACTGCTTCCTAATCTGAGGAAACACAGGTAAAATGTGCAATCATGTACACAGTATATAAACCTTGTGAATAATGTAAAACGAATTCATGGGCTGTAAATCTTTTTTAAATAACATAAAAAAAACTGAGCACAGGTCATATGTACAAGTTTTTTATTACACTACTGAAATGTCACTTATTTTCAAAATACAATTCCTTTATGCATCAACATTTCTTTACCAAGCAGGCTCTCTCTGTTTAAGTCTCTTTTACATCCTCTTCCCTTCTAACACCCTCTCTCTGTCTTACACCCTGTTACACCCTTCTTCTGATTTACTCTTTTTCTCTTTCTTTGACTTACTTCCTCTCCCTATTACATCCTTTCTCTGTCTTACACCATGTTATACACTCTCTCTGTCTTACTCCTTTTCTATGTTTTACTCCCTGTACCTGTTTCTTTGTCTGACTCGGTCTTTCTCTTTGTGTTACTCCGTCTAGCTGTTTTTGTCTGTCTTACTCCTAGTTATATGGTTGCTGTGATATAAACTTAGATATGTTGTAAACTAGTGTTTATATTGTTTGCTTATTGTCATTCCTTTGTTGTTTGCTAATAGTGGTCTATAATGTGCTATTATTTTCTTTACCACAGATTGACATCAACAATTCAAAAGTTTTGGAAATATGCATTCAAGGCAGAGGAGAAGGAAAGATGCCATACGGAAAAAAAAAACCAGCAACGGAATTAAAGCACTCCTCTACAACAAGTACTTCAAAAAACACAAAAAAAGCTCCTGGTAAGACAACGAAATCTTTTTTCGGAACATATGTAGAGAAAAAAAAAATGTTAATGAGAAAGAGAATATACAGAAGGAGAGAGCAAATTTGAAAAGGAAAGAGAGGCCCCCCAAAAGTGTTACTACTGGACCAGGAGAGAACAGTAAGTATAGTAATAGAAGGCAAAACCAATTTAGGGACATTCGTAGACGAAGGTTTCGTAATAGAGTAGTTTTAAATTTGTTAAAATATATGAAGAAAGGTAAACAGAGAGCTGCTTTCTACAAGAAAAAGAAAAGTGTAGAGAAGATTGCTGATCAGGCTTTCGAAGTTAAGAAAAAATGTTTTATTTTAGTAATCAATAGAATTAGGATACTTAACAAGGCAATTGATGTTTTCAAATCAAACAGTAGATGGAAAAGAATAATTAATCAGACTAATTTTTGTGAAGTATTTTCAGGAGAATGGATGCATAGTTCAAGTTCTGAGCCATTTTTTAATGAGGAGAGTTACTTCCAGGAGAATGATTTGGTGCATGCAGTTCACACCAGTGGTCGAGCATATGAGGTGAAAGACGGTTGTCTGATGGAAAAAGAGAAACTTGTTTCTAGAGATGCAGAAGAGGTATTAGCTGATGAAGTTTTAGGGAGACGAACTAAGGGTCCAGTGTACACATGGAAATGTAGTAGTATTTGTAGTCTGCAACATGATTCAATCGATTTACTTCGTAATTTCTTACGTACATATAGTAAGAAAAGTGTAAAACAGAAAATGAAGATCTTGCAAGAGTTAGATCCTTGCAGAGTGAGAGAAAACACAGGTTTGCATGGGCATTCACTGGCTTGTCTTTCTAGAAAAATATGTCAGAGTGTTTTTCATCATTTTAGGATGTTAGCAGTGCATCATAATAAAGTGAGGAAATTAGTGAGAAGGTTGTATTATGCAAAAAGTCCAGCACTTAAGCTTAAACAGTTAAACAGTGTTCTTTTGCATGGATCTGAATTAGATTTGAAGAGCATTTGGGAAGAAATTGAGTTTTGTTATTTTGGGGACAAAGAGGACAGTGTAGAAATGGATATAGTAATAGATGGTAATGTGGAAGACAATGTACAGATTTTAAGTACAGAAAAGTTTGACGAGGAAATTACCAAGTTTAAGGTGAAATCAAGTGAAAGGCATAATTTTACTTATGTGTGTTGTCGACAGACTCATTATAAGATTCAGACTAGGTTAGTTGATTTATATGCAAAAAGTGAAATGGAAAACAATAGTGAATGGCAGGATTTTGTAACTTATTTGTTGGTGGAGAATTCTTTTGATTTGAGTTCTGATCAGCGTATTTGTAATTATTGTTTTAAAAAATTAAATGAAAACAGAATGCCTGCTAGAGCTGTTCATAATGATCTTGAGTTGGTAGACATTCCTTCTGAATTGATGGATTTAAATGCCTATGAATCTATTTTGATATATGTGTCCATCCTTTTCTGTCTATTGTTCGCATGGAGCCTAAGATAGGGAAATTGCCTCCTTCAGATTCACAGAGAGGATTAAAGGGAAGAGTTGTTTATTTGCCTCTAGATTTCAAGATAAATATTGATACAATTGGTGTAGAAAAAGTGGAAGAGGAACCTCTGGTTATTCTAGTTAATGGGGTTCCGACAAAGAGTAAGAAAATCTGGCAAGATTTTTTTTTTTGTTTGGAAAGTCAAAAAGGCAACGTTGTATTTGGTCAAAAACAATGAGTACTACAAACATGTATGTGTTGGAGCAGAGGAAACAGCTGCAGAAGAAGACAGTGATTGTTCAGCCGGCCAAATTGAAAAAGTTGATGTGTCTAGAAGTGGAGAAATATATGAACATTATACTGTTCATCCTTTGCATTCCAAAGAAGTAATGGGGAATGCAATTGACTTGTTTCAAATGAAAGCAGCAAAAGGAAGTCCCATTAGTGTATGGGAAGAAAGTTTGGAAGCTCGTTGTTTTCCACAGTTATTTCCAACAGGTCGAGGTGGACGATATGACGATCGACCAGTTCAAATTCCTGCATCTGAATACCGGACTTTAAGATTATATGCTGATGATCCAAGGTTTCGTCAATGCATTCCGTATTTGTTTCATCTACTGTATGAAAGTGACTTGTCTGGGCTTTCTTATGCAGTGAACCATATACTGAAAAGTGGAGCACATCTGCAAAATGTTTCGGCGAGGGACTTTATGGAGAAAGTCAATCTGCAAGACAGTATTTGGGAATCTCAGCTAATCAATCTCATGGCATGTCAGCGTGGTACAAACGAGTATTGGTTCCGTCGTCATGGGGAATTGAAATGTATGCTAAGAAACTTAGGAACTCCTACATGGTTCCTCACTCTTAGCTGTGCTGAGTATGCATGGGACGACTTACTTCAATTTCTACGAGAGGCAAATGCAAACATACAAAATATAGAATTCAAAACACCTGGAGAACTGTGTTCTTTGGATCCAGTGAATGTATGCAGATATTTCAATCATAGATTTGAAGCTATGATGTCTTTTATTACCAACAAAAAAAATCCTCCCCTTGGAGAGGTTTTGGATTTCTTTTGGAGAAAGGAGTATCAAGCGAGAGGTGCTCCTCACATACATATGTTGTTATGGATTAAAGATGCACCCAAATTTGGAACTGATTCGGATGACACAGTGATGAGTTTCATTGAAGAATATTCAACATGTGCTGTTCCGAAAACTACCGAAGAAAACAGTTTAAGGCAACAAGTTTTACGCTTTCAATCCCATCGTTGTGGAAAGTACTGTCGTCGAAAATTCAGAAACAAGGACAAGTTCTACACAAAATGTCGTTTCGGGTTTCCACGACAAGTGATTTCTAACGGAAGAGTAAATAATTTGATGTCTTCTCTGCGACATACTGTGACGAGGAAATCACCAAAAAATACATACAATTTAAAAAGAAACAAAGAGTCCAAGTACATCAACGACTATTACCCAGTGATTTTGTCCATGTGGAATGCTAACATGGATATTCAGTTTGTTGCTGACAACTCTATTGCTGTGGCGCGATATGTGACGTCTTACATCACAAAAAAAGAAAAGACAGAACTGAAGGAAATGTGGGAGGACATTTCACATGAAAAGAGTATAAGTAAAAAATTGTACAGTTTCAGTCTGAAGATGTTGTCGCATCGAGAAATTGGAGCATATGAATGTTCTGATCGGTTATCATCAGCAAGTCTCTATGCCAAATCTAGAACAATCATTTGGGTGAGTCTAGGTCTTGCTGCAACACGAAACCGAGTTTTGAAATCTGTACAAGAAATTGAGTATTTGGCGGAGAAAGAACCAAACAGTACAGATATTTTGAAGACAAACATGCTGGATACATACTATCCAAATAGAAGTAGTCATCTTGAGAACACTTCTTTGTATGAAGTTCTGCAAAACTATAGTTATAAGAGGAACATCACAGAAGATATCAATAATGGAAAATATGCTGTCATTGGGTGTGAAGGATGTCTAGTGAATCATCGAAAGTTGAGTTGCAAATCTCCAGACAAAAGGGAATTTTACTATTTAGCTCTTTTGCAACTCTTTAAGCCATGGCGTACAGAAGAGGAACTACTTGGAGATTGTCTCTGTTACGAAGATTCTTTTAATGCAACCAAGGATACCATAGAATGTCCTGTTTTTCCAAATTATCTGCAAATGTTGAATGAAGAAAAAGAGCAAGAAGCCACAATTGCTGCAGAGATTGCTAGAGACAGTTCTCAAGACAGTCAGAGTTCTACTTCATTGAGTCAGGATCCATTAGGAGGACCAATTATCCAAAATGAAGCTGCCACTGCCATGGATGAGGTGGAAAGAGCTATGGAACAAGCTCAAGAGGATGTAGTTAACTTAGAAGATTTGGTGAAACAACTAAACGTTGAGCACAGTGTGGAACTTACTGGAGGCAACAGGAGGGCTCTCTGGCCCCCAAGAACCCTCAGGAGGCAAGGAGACTACATCCTCAAAAAGCAGTGCACCAGAAGGCGCGTTGACAGAGTGGTGGAGAACTGGAGGGTGGCCTCCAAATACCTCTCAGCAATCCCGCTGTGTGGGATTTACTGGAGGTAACAGGAGGTCTTGTTGGTCCCCTGCGGACCCTCTGGAGCCAAGGGGACTTCATTCTGCAACTAGCAGTGCATCAGGAGTGTGTTTGCAGAGTGGTGGAATAAGGGGAAATGGCCTCCGAAGACCTCCTAGCAATCCTGCTGTGTGGGATTTAGTGGAGGTAGCAGGAGGGCTTGTTGGCCCCATGGACCCACAGCATTTAAGAGGACTTCATCACCCAACCAGTAGTGCACCAGGAGGCATGTTTGCAGAGTGGTGGAAGAAGGGGGCATGGCCTCTGACTACTTCTCAGCAATCCCGCAGTGTGGAACTTACTGGAGGTAACACGAGGTAACAGGCTGGCTCTATGGCTCCCAAGGACCCTCAAGACGCAAGAGGACTTCATCCCCCAACAAGTAGTGCACCAGGAGGCGCAATGGCTGAGTGGTGGAGAATTGGAGCATGGCCTCCAAATACCTCACTGCAATTCCACCATGTGGGACTTATTGAAGGTAACAGGCGGTTTTGTTTCGCAACTAGCTGTGCAGCAAGAGGTGCATTTGCAGAGTGGTGGAGAAAGGGGGCGTGGCCTCCAAATCCTCTCAGCAATCCTGCTGTCTTGAACTCTCTGGAGGTAACAGAAATGGTTCCTGGACCCCAAGGACCCTCAGCATCCAAGGGGACCTCATCCCGGTCCCGCATTTGTTTTTTTGTAACGGGAGGAGGGCCATGTGGCCTGCATTCCCTGTTCCGATTTGGGCCCAAGGGACCCCATCACCTGGGCCTGGCCTTTTTTCAAAAATTATATTCAAGGGAGTGGCCGAACGGACCCCTGCTGGGTTGATTTCAGCTCTGAGGACCCCATCCTCCAGAGCCCGGCCAGTAGTGTGGGCACCCAGGTCCCAACGCAGGCCACCAACTGCCAATGTTGGAGACCATAGGGGAGCCCCAAGGCAACCGCGGTCCCTGCCGGCATTTTTTTTTTACACACAGGGTGTTGCCAGCATGCTGCTCCCTGTGTGCAAAAGCAAATTGTGCTCTGCTTTGAGCATGTGAGAGCAAAATGCTCTCCCTTTCTGAAAGTGGAGCGCAGTGTACTATGGTTTTGCGGGAGCGGTAATGCTCCTGCCAAGCCAATACAAACAGCTATGTCCTGGGGGTGGACACCCTGGGACATAGCAAGAGCTGGCCCTAAGGGGTCGCGGTGCCCGGGAGGTGGTGGTTGCGGGGTGACAAGCAGCCCTCTGCACTTAATTTGACATAAGCCCTGGGGAGATGGTGGTCCACTCGGACCCCCATGTTAATTCAAATTTAAGCCCCGGGAAGATGGAGAAGGGCTGCAGGGAAAACATGCAGGCCCCCACTTTGATTATTAGTTAAGGCCAAGAGGCCCACCATTTATTTAAAAAAAAAGTCTTTAGAAGGTACCTGTCCCTAGGGCATCAATGAGCCCCTGGAGCTGTGACCCCCTCCCTTCTTTATTACAATGCACCCAGAACCTGGCCCAGCCGGGAGCTAATTAGAAATGAAGCACAGAAGCCTACACTTCATCTTTCTTTACATTTTGGCGGAATCTAAGGATCCCACCGAAAATCTTTTAATAAATGCTTTGTTGGGCCTGCAGGGTCCCTGTGGGACCCCCCAGAAGGCCTTGGGGGCCAAAGTTTTTCTACCCAGCCGCTTTTCTTTTTTTTTGTGGGACTTCGCTACAAATTGAAGTAGGATTTTGGGTTCCCAGATATCTTTATTTTCAAAACTTGAACATCTACTGAATGGATTTACACCAGATCACTAAAAAGCAAGCTATTTGATCCAACATCTAGCTTTCTGCCACATTTGTTGCAATGCTGTTCAGCGGTTCAGGCTGTAGTTGTGAAAAATCCCCATAGACATAAGATGGGTAAAACGCGTTTTGGGACTTCCCCTTTTTTCTCGGCCCCTGCTAGATGGATCACCCAGAAATTTTAAACACAGTCGGGCGTGGCTAACCGCCAAGCATGGCAGCCGCAAATTGACGGAGCCGTGAGGCAGGGCCCGTTCTGCCTGTTACAATCACCGGCACTGGGGGCCATCTGACCCTGATCTCCCCTGATACAGGTACAGAAGTGCAGCTGCAGTGTACTGTGCCTGCAAAAAAGCAGAGACTGTGTCTGGGGCAGAAAAATACAGTTTGAAAGTGGAGACCTATACTGCGAGGCCTGGCGCAGACTGCAACAAGTGTAGGACCCTGCGGGCTGCTACATCAAAATCCACAGCACAAAGCAACGAGGTACCCCAGAGGACTCACTGCAGTGTGGAACGAGGTAGAAGCCCCTAGTGCTGCCCGTGCAACAAGCCCGTGGTGGGGACCGGCCACGCCCTGCTGGCCTGGCGATGGGTGCTGGGCGGGGCTGGGCTGTGCCTCATGGCCGTGGTGGCTGCACCCCGGAAGAAGACAGAGGCCCTGTCGGGGGCCTGCGGGAATACTGGAAACCCGGGATATCAGACACCGGAGAAAGCCCGTGGGGCCAGCACCTTGGTGCAGGGCGGGCCGGACCGCCGCAAATCTGCGGACTGCGGTGCTTGGAGTGAGGACCTGGGCGGCCGATGTGACAACACCCTCCCTAGCGGGAAAGAATTTCAAGGCGGACCAGCACTGGAGCTCTTTCTGACTCGAATGGAGATGTGACAGCTGGGAGCTGCTGCCCTGACAAGACTGCCCAGACCCGGCAGACTCTGGGTATGTTCCCCTGGTACGAGGCCTGGTTGAAGCGGTGCACAGTGAGTGGGGATGAGTGCCCCCCTCCTGTGCAACCAACGGAGCAGCCGCATAGGCGCTGCGACTGCCCCACACGCATCATTTCCTGCATCTCCACTGCGATCAAGGCACTCAGCAGGAGATGTAATTGGTGTCCCTCCCTAAAACCAAACGGCAGCATATGAAAAAGAGCACTGCTCCTATGTGCATTGTGTGGGGCACCAAAAGGAGAGAGGAAGTCACATGGGACTAAGCGCTAGAGCATAGAATATGTAGCTCAAAGACTGTCCTTGCTTATTACCATGAGCCCAGGAACCTGTGGGGTCAGGCATACCAGTTGTAAGCTGCAAATCTGTAACTCTCTAGGACCCGCTAGATAAATACATGGGACATGGATTAGCAGAGATTAAGACCCCTCTCCCACCTCCAAGACCGTTTCAACTGAAGCATATACATTGCCTTGGGGTTATCGGAGACCTGGTTTTGTTGTTTCTATAAAGAGCGACCTGTCTACAACTACATTACAATGCTAGCAACCTAAAATACTCAACCTATGGAAAGAGGCACCTAAGTCCATCTCCACTTTATAACTGAGTGCAGCGGGTCCGTGTTGTAGACTGAATCTTCAACGTAACCAACAGCTTGGTGCTGCTGCTGGTCAACCAACCCCAGTTGGTATCAATCTTCCTTCTCCCCAAGTAGTTTGGCAAAACACATCTCAATATATAATCACTATGTCACGAACAGTATAACCCCCACTGACTCCCAGCTACTTCATCATGGGGCAAACAAAAGGCAAGACATCGGAAATGCCACCTTTTGGCCACCAGACCCAAGAGGAATCGGACATAAGCTTGCAATCATCCTCGATCACTTGTGTCCCACTGACTAATGAGGAGACCCCTCCAGACAAACTGAACTTAATCTTACAGGAGATACGGGACTCACATAAATCTAGTGAACAACAAATAGGTTCCCCGTCCACCGGTTTTACCCTTCTGAAGGCAGATCATGAGAAGTTATCTGATATTGTAAAAAACAATAAACAGTCTCTGATGGAACTCCTACCGAAACACAAAGAATACTCTCAGCATATTATCCAAATACAAAAACAATTGGCTGACCTACAGGACAGGGCAGAGGATGCTTTGGGCAGAGCTCGCCGTAATAATATCTGTGTGCTGGGTTTACCGGAACAATCGAAGGGCCCAAATGCAACACAATTCATGGAGCAGTGGCTACACGAACAGATATCACCAGAAAGATTGTTGCTTCTCTTCTGTGTGGAACGAGCACACCAATTACCACTGGGTCGTCCGACAACTGGAGCACAGACAAGAACAATGATTGCCCATATCCTAAACTACAAGGATCACGATCTCCTCCTCCAGAGGGCCTGGGAAAGGGTGCCCATTAAATAGGAGAATCACTGGATTTCCCTATACCCAGACTAAACAGTTCTAGTTCAAAAGCAGTGTGCTTCCTATCTGCCTTTGATAAAGAATCTTCAAGCACTAAACCTTAAATATGCTCTACTGTGCCCTGCTCGTTTGAAAATCCTACATGAGCAGAAGTCCTATCCTTTTGTCAGCCCGGAGGCGGCAAACAACTGGCTAGAAATTACTCTCTCCCCAAGCCCTGGCCAATATAGACCAGAAGACAGAGCAAGCTCAACAACAGCCACCAGGACAGAGAACGCGACAGACCATGTCTTCCCGCAGAATCGCAGCGAAGAACCTGTCCCCAGAACAAGCTCTGCTGGGTCAGGAGTCGGTGCTGGCCGTGGTGGCCGCCATGAGGGACACCACCCCGCCATCCTCTTCTGAACACTCAGATGATAATATGATACATACTGACTCTGACAGCAATGACCTGTTGTTTCCATCGATCACCCCGCAAATAGAGCAGACACTGCTTGGCTGAAAATATACAGTCTCAGAAGGTGATGCATAACACATCCTGACAAGAGTCCACGATGGAGGGAAGTAAGAGTTTGTCAATGTGCCTTGTATTGTTCTCCTCCCCCCCAGTTGCCCCATATTTTCCTAAATGTGACTAGGGTCCTGATATGTGTGGAGCTCCATCCAGAACGAAGGTTCTATGCTCTGTCCAGGAACCACCCCCACACCCCCCTGCAGTTTCTGCATTAGTTAGCCGATTGGACCTTCAAATTGTTTTGCTTAACGTTTGGACCAGCAAAGTTTTAAGGCTAGTCCAAATATTGGGATTTTAAGTTGCGTTGTATTTTTGGGGGAAATGGCTCACTTCCAGTTTTGAAACACATAATATATGTTGGTATACCTGGCTGCTACAGTACATATGAACAGATGCATGTATGGCGGTGTTGGGCAAATATAAAGTATTAACATGGAATGTTAGGGGGATGGGCTCAGTGCACAAACGACACCGGATCCATGCTCAATTAAACAGATGGAAAATACAGATAGACTTCCTCCAGGGAACCCACCTTACTGACTAGAGAGGCCAGATATTCACTACATCACACTTTGCATTCGCAAGAGGAACACCCATACGGGTCAGACACAGATTACCGTTTGTGAAAATAGCACAACGAACAGATGCACAGGGAAGATACACTGTGTTACATGGGACGCTTGATGGGATACACATAGTAATAGGAAGTGTATATGCTCCGAATTATGAACAAGATAAATTCCTTACCAACCTGAACACAATACTAGCGGACTGGGCTGATATCCTGTGTGTACTGGGTGGGGACGATAATTCCCATCTTGACATACACTTGGACCGCTCCCACCCACTGCTTCGAGAAGCCGTATCCATTAAGCATGCAGAGTTCCTGAGGTCTTGGGAAGAGGGGTGGGCGATCAAAGTTGTGTGGCGTCTCCAAAATCCTACCAATCACGAATATTCTTTTTATTCTTCAACACATCAACTACACACTAGACTGGACAGAATATTTGGTTCTTCATCTCTCACACCTCAAATATCCCAAACTACATACTTGTAAAACTTTATCCGACCACAATCCACTTGAAATTCTAATAGAATGGAGGAAAATACCCTACCCGTCCCGACCTGGAGATTATGGCCACATATGCTGGAAGACGCTGTCTTCCAAGATAAATTAGACACGACAATCACTAATTACTTTAATGAAAATGCAAACTCGGCCTCTTCTCGCTTAATAGAATGAGATGCATTTAAGGCAGTGTTACGAGGTGTATCCATAGGAGCCACAGTGGGGGCCCAACAAGAAATTAACAAGGGTCTTATGGCACTTGCAGATTCCCTACAAGAGTTGGAGCGGAAAGCGAATACTGATCCCTCCATTCAAAAACAACTACAGGAGGGGAGAATTCGGCATGCCGAACTCCTTGAGGATTTATGCCTCATTGACTACCAAGCTAACACCCAACATACAAACGCTGAAGCGGATACATCGGGCACCCTATTGGCCCGTCTACTGTGAGATGCACCCCCCCTATATCAATACCGGAAGTGGCATTACAGGATGGCACCATAGTGTATACCTAGTACTATGTAACTTTGTCAATCTGTTTGTATCATGGATGTCTTGTCCTTGCTTTTATGAGTTTATCTCGAATAAAGCTACTTTGACTTACTGGTATACACAGACAGAAATCAATACTGCATTTAGGGACTATTATGAGAGGTTATACAAAGCCCCAATCAATGCACTGCCGGAGCGGGTAGACACATTCCTAGATGGATTGACATACCCTAAATTAACAGAAATGCCCAGGAAGAATTGGATGCCCCAATCACAAGGGTCGAAATTAAGGAGGCCATTAAAAAACTCCCACACAATAAGACTCACGGCCTAGATGGCTTACAGGCGGAATTTTACTCTACCTTTACAGACAATCTAACCCCACAACTTGACTCTCTAGATAATACTGCACAGGAGGCCCAGTCCCTCTAACTAACTACCATGCAGGCACTAGTCATATCCCTTCCCAACCCAAACAGAGACCCGTGAGACATGTCAGGATACTACCCTCTTTCTTTATTAGCCACCGAATATAAGATACTTCGTAAGATTCTGGCCCGCCGTCTCCTCCCCTACCTTCCCACACTCTCATACGCGGATCAGTGTGGATTTATTCCGGGTTGCAATACCTCCCTGAATATAAGGCGCCTTCACTATATTATGGAAGCTGCTGCAAAGATCTCCTGTGAAACTGGCTGTATCTCTCTTGAACTCCAGCAGGCGTTTGATACCCCAAATTGGGAATATATGTTTGCACTTATGGACAGATTCGGCATACCACCTGGTTATATGAAGTGAGACAAACCTTTATACACTGCACCCACTGCACAGGTCCGTACTGGATCCCACATATCTCACCCCTACCCAGTGGCAAGGGGAACAAGACAGGGCTGTCCTGTGTCACCAATATTATTTGTATTAGCATTAGAACCTCTACTTATTAGATTCTGGAGAGATGCTGCAAACAAAGGGATCCTACTAGGAGAGACAACACATATAGTGTCGGCATATGCTGATGACCTTATATTGTACATTAAAGACCTAACTGTAGATCTGGAGCCTATCCCTACTATATTGCAGCAATTTCAATATGTCTCGGGTCTGGATATTTACGCTACAAAATCACACGCACTCTTTATGCAATATAGGGAAGATCCAGAACCTGTCCATTTGGGTCAAATTGATTTGTTGATTTATTTGGGTATTGAAATACATAGAACACCTCAAGACCTCCTAGAAGGGAACCTCATGAAAACAATTAGATCACAACATGTCCAGATAACCTGCTGTAGGTATAATGTGACACTAGGCTCTACATTGGACTGAATGTGTCCATTTGTAGATATGGAGCAGTGTCACGCACTGATTGCACCGTCGCTGAGTCAAAACAGAGGCACAAGCTCCTCTAAAATGAGGCTCTCTGTGCACTGGGCCTACTCGGCTCAACGCTAACTTCTTGCTTTGGCGCACTTTACACTGCTGTCTCTGACCTGTAATCCATGATGATTTATTATGCGATGGTTTTGTTGTGGGAAGGCGAGGAATGGGAGGATGACACATTTGTTGGGATGTTTACTCTTGAGGGTAGTAGTATAATGCGTTTGTTATATGTGAAATCTCAAATAAATATAATTGAAACATAAGATTAGATAAGATTTTTAAACAATCCACTGTATTGTTCTGAAAAAGTGAGGACGTGTAAACATAAGAAAGAACTTTTTTGACTACTTTTCTTTAGGTGATAGGAGTTGATGATGAGTTAGCTGGTTTGCTTTTTCTTTTTGTAAATAATCCTCCTGGTACTCGCTTTTCTCTAAATTAGTTTACTAGTTGTTCTTGGTCTCTCTGATATAATTATTTTTACTATGAGTATTTAGTTGTTGTAAGTAAACAACACTTTATTGGTGAAAGCTTTTGAGCTGAAGAAAATAATTTCTGTCTGTGGCCTTGTAGTAGATCGGGGTTCGTAATTTATTATTTCCTAGAGATATTATTACCTTATGGTACTGCAAGTCTGGGTCACTGACAAACATGGTGAGTTGGATCTGTGGGTTGATACAGTTGAGTTTTTGATTAAATGGGTATAAATCTCTTATTGGCCCTTTCCAAGTACCTAGTACATTAGACAGTTAGTTCATAGATCATTTCTCAAAATGTTGTCTGAGTTAAGTTGCAACTATACATTTGCATATGCTGGTGCCACGTTGAAGCTATTTTGAGACAGTAATTATCGTCAAATCTGAAAAAGATAATGTAGAATAAACCCGTTTATTGGCCCCTGCTTGCCAAATCACCACAAAACTTAAAGAAGCTGAAGTGACTGACCTTGAAAATGTTGTGAAGATTGATCAATCAGTGCCAAAGTTATTAGCAAAACAAAAAATGCTAGGTCTTCACTATAACCACCTATCTAAAGGTAATATAGACATATATATATATATTACCGGTGGTGGACGCCATTGGGTAGTTCTAGTTGGGGCCACGTTTTCGTAGGAAAAGCTTTTTTGCTTTGCCTATAAGTTTGGAGCAGTTTAATGACTCTTACCTGAAACTTTCCAGAAAAAAGGCCCCTTCCGTCTCAGCTCCTTCTTGGAAAGTTGTGGGATGATCTGTAAAGCAGAAGGAAATGGGGGGGTCAAAAACTAATTTTTCCCCATTTATTTTCCCATAAGGAAAATTGAACAGCGATACCGCAAAAGCTGCTGAACGGAAATACACCATATTTGGCCAAAAGCAATACCATGTTCCAGAAAGCATACTTATTGTGTTTTGGCGTAAATCCGTTCAGTAGTTTTTTAGAAATTAAGGCTCAAAATGTATAGCTATTTCACTCCACTGAGGTGTATTACCGCACCATTAACTTCACCCTCCAGGCTAGAGATAGGGTGATTCCATATAAAATCTTGTACTGCTGACACCTCAAACCCCAAGGCCCACATATTATCAATGTCGTCCACTCTGAGGCATGCTGGCAGGAAAGTGGTGGCACTGGTATCCTCATACACATCCTATGGTCATGCCACCACCTCAGGGCCTTTTCGGAGGCTGCCCTATCAGCAATCTCTCAAATTCAGACCGGGATCTAGACAAACTTCCAGAATATGGTATCTTAGGCAGACTCTCTGAGGACTTTTACCTACTGCGGTTAACAGCAGGCAAGGCATTTCCCACTTGCTCCTAGCTAACAAACACACAATTCTTTCCCTTTGGGGGGAAGACACTACCCCTTCCTATGAACTTTGGCTTCACAAGCTGTGGCAACTGCTA